>NW_005842558.1:622977-649442 GCF_000455745.1 Alligator sinensis | reverse complement strand
GGAGGACGAAGCCCCCATGTGCGCGGTGTGCAGCGAGTCCCGGGCGCACGCCGCTCACACCGTGGTTCCCATGGAGGAGGCTGCCCAGGACTACAGGGTAGGAAACAGCTGTCCCGAGCAGGGAGTCACGCTGCAGCTGCTCCGCAGTCAGGCAACCCGTGTGTGTCCGATCAGCCCGGACCAGAGCCGGGACCTGCCGAGAGGGACGGGGCAGGCCCGGCCTCTCTGGCCAGCCTCCTCGGAGCTGGAGGCGCGCGCTCTGGGGGTCAGAGCTGTGGGCAGCGATCATGCAGCCTCGCTTTGTGCAAGGTTTGGGGGTTTTTTGCTGGCCACAAACTGAGGCACCAGACACATGTCCTGTGTTTGCAGGAGAAAATCCAGAGCTGCCTGGAGCACCTGAAGGACCAGAGAGAGGAGCTGCAGAGCTTGAAATGCACCTGGGAGCAGGAGAGCGAAAGGCTCCTGGTAGGTGCCTGGTGCAAGGACGGCAGCGGTGGCAGCCAGGGGGGTTGGGGATGGGAGCAGAGGAGATCTGCGAGTTATAAGTGGTGCAGGGCTGACTCAGCCAATTCCCATGGTGTAAATCAGGAGTGCCAGCACTTAGATCAAGGGAGATCCTGAAGTTTTACACTGGGGTATGGAGAACAGCTTCTGGCCCTGCCCTCTTGGCTGGGCAGGGAGGGGAGGGGCAGTGTAACTGCAACACATGTACTGGTCTCTGTGGGTTGGGGTGGAACAGGGGAAGGTTTCTGCTGGTCCCAGGGTCAGGCCTGGCAGAGGTTCCTGGAGCTCCCTCAGTGGGCCAGGCAGAACCGTTCGCAAGGGATGGCTCCTCCATCTTGGGCGAGTCAGGGCAGCGCTTTGCTCTCAGGGCCCTGCCCTGCAAACCCCTGGGTCATGGGGGTCCTGCTCCAGCTGGAGTGCAGGGGTGGCTGGGAACGGTGAGAAAATCCCCTTTTGGACTGGCAGGGCTACATCCCCCAGCAATGCCCTGGGCTGGACCCTGTTGGGCTGGAATGAGGTGTTCTGTGCAGCCTGGAAAAGGCCTGGAGCCTCTCCCCTGACTGTCCTGTCCTGTCCACCTCACAATGGCACCTCTATGCCCCATGGCCCTGCCCTGCCCTCCCATTTCCTCTCCCTGCCCACCCCAGAGGCAGACAGAGCTGGAGAGGCAGCTGGTGGTGTCCGAGTGCGAGGAGCTGCGCCAGCTCCTGGCTGAGCAGAAGCGCCTCTTGCTCACCCGGCTGGAAGAGCTGAACACAGAGATTGTGAGGAGGAGGGAGGAAAATGCCACTCGCCTGTGCAAAGAGACTGCCCGCCTCAGCACCCTGATCGGACGCACCAGGCGTCCTTAACTCTCTTCTGCCGGGAGGACGAAGCCCCCATGTGCGCGGTGTGCAGCGAGTCCCGGGCGCACGCCGCTCACACCGTGGTTCCCATGGAGGAGGCTGCCCAGGACTACAGGGTAGGAAACAGCTGTCCCGAGCAGGGAGTCACGCTGCAGCTGCTCCGCAGTCAGGCAACCCGTGTGTGTCCGATCAGCCCGGACCAGAGCCGGGACCTGCCGAGAGGGACGGGGCAGGCCCGGCCTCTCTGGCCAGCCTCCTCGGAGCTGGAGGCGCGCGCTCTGGGGGTCAGAGCTGTGGGCAGCGATCATGCAGCCTCGCTTTGTGCAAGGTTTGGGGGTTTTTTGCTGGCCACAAACTGAGGCACCAGACACATGTCCTGTGTTTGCAGGAGAAAATCCAGAGCTGCCTGGAGCACCTGAAGGACCAGAGAGAGGAGCTGCAGAGCTTGAAATGCACCTGGGAGCAGGAGAGCGAAAGGCTCCTGGTAGGTGCCTGGTGCAAGGACGGCAGCGGTGGCAGCCAGGGGGGTTGGGGATGGGAGCAGAGGAGATCTGCGAGTTATAAGTGGTGCAGGGCTGACTCAGCCAATTCCCATGGTGTAAATCAGGAGTGCCAGCACTTAGATCAAGGGAGATCCTGAAGTTTTACACTGGGGTATGGAGAACAGCTTCTGGCCCTGCCCTCTTGGCTGGGCAGGGAGGGGAGGGGCAGTGTAACTGCAACACATGTACTGGTCTCTGTGGGTTGGGGTGGAACAGGGGAAGGTTTCTGCTGGTCCCAGGGTCAGGCCTGGCAGAGGTTCCTGGAGCTCCCTCAGTGGGCCAGGCAGAACCGTTCGCAAGGGATGGCTCCTCCATCTTGGGCGAGTCAGGGCAGCGCTTTGCTCTCAGGGCCCTGCCCTGCAAACCCCTGGGTCATGGGGGTCCTGCTCCAGCTGGAGTGCAGGGGTGGCTGGGAACGGTGAGAAAATCCCCTTTTGGACTGGCAGGGCTACATCCCCCAGCAATGCCCTGGGCTGGACCCTGTTGGGCTGGAATGAGGTGTTCTGTGCAGCCTGGAAAAGGCCTGGAGCCTCTCCCCTGACTGTCCTGTCCTGTCCACCTCACAATGGCACCTCTATGCCCCATGGCCCTGCCCTGCCCTCCCATTTCCTCTCCCTGCCCACCCCAGAGGCAGACAGAGCTGGAGAGGCAGCTGGTGGTGTCCGAGTGCGAGGAGCTGCGCCAGCTCCTGGCTGAGCAGAAGCGCCTCTTGCTCACCCGGCTGGAAGAGCTGAACACAGAGATTGTGAGGAGGAGGGAGGAAAATGCCACTCGCCTGTGCAAAGAGACTGCCCGCCTCAGCACCCTGATCACAGAGCTGGAGGAGAAGTGTCATCAGCTCGGGCCTGAGCACCTACAGGTGAGACAGCATCAGACGTGCCCAGCGTAGAGATATGATGATCTCTGAGTCACAGGGACCTCTTAGTTTGATGCAGAGCAGAGGTCACAGCCCTGGGGTGCTTCTGCTTCTGCCCTAGTTTCAGGACCCAGCGTAGGGCGGTGTCCATCTCTGCAGAGCAACAGGGGTAGGAGGGGTCTGCTTCTGGTAGCACAAGGAAGGGCTGGGCTGGGCTGTGACGTGACATTGACTTCATTCTCTCTTGTCCCCTCCAGGGTGTCAGAAGTGCTGTGACCAGGTACATTTGGGCTTCATCTCCCCTCTCTTGTCCCACGGGCCAAGACGAGGTGGCAGCCTCAGCCACCAGCACCCACCTGTGCAGCAGTCTCTACTCTGGATCTGGCCTCCTGCATCCCTGTGGCCTTGATGCTGCTGCTGCCACCCTGTGACCTGCACTCCCTGGGGCTTGATTTTGATCTGGCCTCTGTAATGTCTGAAGTCTGTCCTGTCTGAGGGGCTCAGGAGCTTGTGGGGAGGGAACTAAGTGTCTCAACCCAGGCCCCAGGGGAACAGTGTCTGTGGGCAGAGACCTCACCAGGGACCAGGCCCCTTGGAGGCTGGAAATAAACCTTGAGAGCAGCTGGGCCTAGAGAATGGGCCCCTCAGTCCCAGAAGCAGCCTCTCCCTATCCCAGAGGGGCCTGTGATCAGGCCACATGTCAGAGGGACTCAGGCTGCCACTGCTTGGCCTGCATTTTCTCTGCAGATGGAGTGTGAACATCTCCAAGCCCTGCGTCATACAGCTCCCTGGACAAAAGCCCTGGGACAATCTTGTTACAAAAGAAACCAGTTCTTTCCCAGTACAGCTTTTCCCACTGACACTGATACAAGCCATACAGGGAATACTGCCGCTTTGCGGATGTGAGCTGTGGCTGCACAAGAAGGGTTTGCAGGTTGAGCCCTGCTGCAATAGCTCAACTTGAAACCTTCCGAGTACAAGCATCAACCAGAGGGGAGCCAGCAGACTGCACAGGCTGGCCAGTCAGGCAGAATCTCTTCCCTGTGGCCCCATCTCACATTCATTTCCCCATGTGGCCTTGAGGATCTGGGAAATTCTGGCTGTGAACTGAGAGGAATAAAATTGCCCATATGTTTCTGCAGGGGCGAGGAGGTGACACCTCTGCATCCAGCCCCCAAGTTTCCTGAGCAGAAGAGAATCCAGAATTTCTGTGGAGAGAAGAAGCTGCAGGAGGCTCAGACAGGATTCCTGGGTAAGGGGCACTTCTAGGGCCTCTCTTCCATGGTCCTGGGGTAAAGGCAGGGGAAATGAGAGTGGGTTGTGTAGTGGAAGCTGTGGAACTGGGTTATCAGAGCCTTTGTGTTCATGTTTGCAGAAGACCAGAGCTCAGCTCAGAGGTCTGTGCCCCAGCCCAGAATGACCCAAATCCTGGGAAAGCCCTTGGCACCCCAGCTCCCCAAGGCTGCACAGGGTGGACTCCATGGGGATGAAAGAAGCTGAGGACATCATTTGTCATTTCAAATCTGTGTGGTTCTGCTGTGTCCTGCTCAGGCCCTGGGCACTTAGCACAGGTCTGGTGCTCTTGGCAGCCCGTGCTGTACAGATGTGTGCTGTTTCACTGTCTCGGATTTGCTGCTTGCTGCTCAGATCCTGACGCTTGGAGATAGCACCATGGAGCCAGAGGCCCCAGTCTGAATGGACACGGACAGGGAGGGAGCCAGGGGTTCACTTCCCAAGGGCATTTCTGTGGGTGCATAAATCCCAGCCTTGAAGCATTCCCAGCAACAGCTTGCAGCAGGAAACTAGGGACGGCTGAAGTGAATTCCGTGAACAAAGTCAGCGAGTCATCGCAGGGAGGGTTTGTATGGATTGCGGAGCTCCAGAAAAGCTGTTCTGAGGGAAAGGGCCTTTTGATGCTCAAGTGTAACAGATGTTACCACAGATGGAGTCAGGTCTAGATCCTCAGTACCCTGGTCCTCCAAGGAGGATGCCTGATTGATCCCCCGCTGAGTCCAGATGGGGATGTGAGATTGAGGGATCCCTCAACACTGCCCCAGTTCTGCCTCTGGCTGGTTGTGGAGAGCCAAGGTTGTGAAAGGCACAGGCACTCCCTGGAGTCCTGGGCCAGACTCTAGAAGCAGTGCACACGCGGGGATGCTCAAGTGCAGCTGGAGCAGGTCTGTGCAGCTCCCAGCCTCTGCAGGAGAAATCGCTGTGGGTGAGCAAGTCAGGCTGGAGCTGCGTCTTCATTTTCAGCTTGGTTGTCAGGATGGGAGCTGGGGCCAGTCTCCTCCCAGGGGAAATGTCAGAGCAGGTCAAGAAAAGAAAAGAAAATATTTTTCACATTGATGCTCTGAACAGACCCTCCCACCCCCACCCCCATACACTTGTCCTCTCCTTCCTGCCCTTGTCCAAGTGCTGACATCGGTGTTCTAGCATTTCCTGGGGGCCTGATATGCTAGTGCCCTGCCCATGTGGTTGCCCCTTTCTCCCAAGCCACAGCCCTTCCAGCCCTGTTGGTGCCCTTCACTCCCAACCCACAGCCCCCTGACCCTGCCAATGCTCCTCACTCTCAACCTGCAACCCCCTTTCTCCACTCATGCCCCTCACTCATGATCCACAGCCCCCTGACCCTGCCAGTGCCCCTCACTCCTGACCCAGAGTCCCCCACCCCCTGGTGCCCCTCACTCCCAACCTATAGCCCCCTTTCCCCACCCAGTGTCCCTCACTCTTGACCTGTAGCCTCCTGTCCCCACCAGTGCACCTCACTCCTGACCCACAGTCCCCTGCCCCTCCTCATGCTCCTCATTCCCAAGCCATAGCCCCCTCGCCCCCCAGCCCTGCCAGAGGGGATCTCCAGCTGACTCCTCCCTGTCCAGCCCTGCACAGACTCACAGGATGGTGGTCTGTGGGGACACAGTGAGGATGGCCTCCAGCACGAGGTGCATGCAGCTCACCTTATGCAGAAGCACAGGTCGCTGCCCTGCACTGGGGCTGGGGTGCAGCCGGTAGGACCAGGGCCACACTCCACAGCAGCAGCATGAAGCAGTGTGGCTGTGGCCCCGCCATGCTGTGGGTAGCAGGAAAAGGGTGAAGGTCTCCAGGTCCCGTCCCACCCAGGCTGGAGTGCAGTGGCTCCAGCTCACAGGGGTGGTGACAGAGTGAGTCTGGCCCTGATACAGGCTGGAGAGAGGAGTAGGGGAGGCCTCTGTCACTCCCCAACTCAGGGTGGGGCTCCGGTGCTTCAACAGGTTGCCTGGCCATGCCCCGCCGGGCAGCATCTCCCAGCCACCTTGCCCCTGAGAGCACGGGCACCAGCCCCTGGCACCACCAGCCCAGCCACACAGCTCCCCACTGCCTCCAAAGGACCCCATCACCCCTTCCCCCACTGAAGAAGTAGGTGCCTCCAGGTGGACCCCACTGGCAATAGCATGGAGCTGAGCTCACTGGCAGCACCAAGCGCTGCTTCAGACCCCCTGCCTTGCCAGAGCCCCAGCACCCAGACACCTTCCCCGCCTCCACATCCCCACCCCCTCCAAACACCAGTGCAACTCAGACACACACAAATAGCCCCCCAGGCAGTTTCCAAGCCCTGATCCTCCAACCCCACTCCTTCCCCCCATAGACTTAACTGCATATAGCTGCTGGGGCTGCTCCCATCACCCTGCATGGCTGTATGCCAGCCACCTGCATGTGCACATGGATGTGATGCCCCCTGCCTCCAATTGCCCTGCTCCCGCTCCCTGCAGCCCCGAGCAGCTCCTTGCAGGCTGGAACAGTTCCAGCCTGTAAAGGGAACCCCACAGTGCCCCACAATTTTCTCCTTTAAAGGGGAAAATCCATGATTTTCCACAGCAAATGGAAAATAGGCATCATCGGCAATAGGTGCTATTCTCCTGTCCTTAGTTCTGCTTTTCAGTGCTCCCCACTGCCCTTTCCTCTTCCCTCCCTCACCCAGTGAACCCAGCCCTGATTCATTGCCCTGCCCTGGGCTGGGCTCTGTGAGGGGAGGAGCTGGCTGTGGGGTTTCCCTGGCTGCAGATTTATGCCCATAGGGCTGGGGACATGGTGGATCCCAGCTGGGGCAGAGCAGTCCAGCCTGGGGTGGGGAGGGGCAGGCACCAACCTGCTGTCAGCAGCAAACCAAGTAAACCAGCCCCCAGGGCACAGAGATCCCCAGGACCTTCCCCCTCTTCTCATCCCTGTCCCCCCTTTCTCTCTGGGCAGACTGCTCTCTGGGCCCCTCTGCTCCCCTGCGGTCTCCCAGCCCTTCTAATAGTCATCTTTTGTGGACCCTGATCTGTGACTCTTTCCACAGTGGATGTGACTCTGGACCCAGACACAGCAAATCCCAACCTTGTCCTGTCAGAGGATCGGAAATGTGTGAGACATGGAGACACCCGACAGGATCTGCCTGACAACCCTGAGAGATTTGATCCTTGTGTCTTTGTCCTAGGCTCTCAGAGGTTCACAGGCGGGAGGCACTACTGGGAGGTGGAGGTGGGAGACAAAACAGACTGGGCTCTGGGGGTGTGCAGGGAATCTGTGCGGAAGAAGGGGCAAGTCACATTTACACCTGGCAATGGGTACTGGACCGTGTGGCTGTGGGATGGAGCTTACAAGGCCCTCACCTCCCCAACGGCCCCCTTCCCTGTGCGTGTGCAGCCCAGGCAGGTGGGGGTTTTCCTGGACTACGAGGCGGGTGAGGTCTCATTTTACAATGTGACTGACAGGTCCCATCTCTTCACTTTCACTGACACCTTCTCCGGGACCCTGCGCCCTTTGTTCTGCCCTGGTATCAATGCTGGGGGCACCAATGCAGCTCCCCTGACCCTGTGTTCAGTCCCAACCCAGCCCTGAGGGAATCCCTGTCACTGCCATGACATGTGTGGCACAGACTGTCCCCTCCCCGTGCCACCCAACTGCCAGTCCCTCGGGGGGGGGGCCTGAGGTGGGAGTGGGGCAGAGGCTGGGGTCTCCCAGTCTTCTGGTCCCTTATATTTCCCTGTGCCCCAGGGTTCAGCTCCCAGTTCTCACACTCTCAGTGCCACTGACTGGAAGGGACTATCCAAATTCTAACGTTTCACTTGCACATCCCTAGGGATCTGGGTTTTCCATTTCCCCTGGAAAAACAGTAAAACATGGATTTCCCCCATTACCAGATTAAAATGTGGATTTCTCATTTTTGCAAAATCCAAGGGTTTCCCTGCTGTTTTGCAAAGAGCTCTCTGCAGGCTGGCAGAGTTCCAGCCTACAAGGGGCTGAGAGGGAGAGGGAGTGGGAGGAGGAGGGATAGGCATGGGCGCCAGTGCATGTATATGCACATGGCCCCAGGCAGCCTGAAGAGCAGCTCCCACAGGTAAGTGGGGGGGATTGAGGCCCCCATAGGGAGGGAGGGAGTTGGACAGGGCTGGGGCTGCTGTCTAGGCAGTGTGTGGGGCTTGGGGCTCAGAACCACAATGTATGGCCGCAGGGCCCCAGCGGGGAAGGAAATGGAGCTGCAGGTGGCTTGTTCGGAGGGCATGGGGGTGTGGTTGGCTCCCTGCAGCTGTGTACACTCCCAGGGGTAAGGGGGTACATGCTCCCCAGATCTGTGCGTGGGATGTGGACAGGCACAGGCTGCCCACTGCGGACACAGGTTCAGGCTCCTACCCTTCTGCCCTCCCACAGGGCCTCCGCACCCAGTGGGTGCAACTCAGCACAGTAGGGCACAGGGAGGCCACGCAGGAAGCTGCTTTCTGCTGCAAGCTCTGTGCTGCCCTGGTGATGTGCCCCCTGCACACAGGGCAGCAGTGGGGGGCAGTGGCATGGGATTCTTCCCCTTGCTGCTGCCCTGTGCACAGAGGACGTGGCAGCAAGCAGCTCTCCTGCATGGGCTCACTGTGCCCTGCTGTGCCAGGTTGCACCCACCGGGCTGCAGAGGGCCTGGGGGAGGGAAGCAGGGCTGGAGCCTAAGCCCTACCCACAGATGTGGGGGGTGCAGATCCCCCCGGCCCCCTAGAGTGCTCAGCGGGGGGAGCCAGGCGCCCCAAACCCGCAGCAGGGGGGGAGCTGGGCTCCACTCCCTGCAGCAGACACCACCTCCTGCAGGGAGCTGCAGACACAGGTTCCTGGCCCCATAGTCCTGGCAGCTGAAGGGCCCCTCCAGCAGGGCTGGGGGGGCAGGGGGCTGTGTGGGGGGGTCAAGGGGCACCAGCAGGGCTTGGGGTGCAGTGAGGGGCACCAGCAGGGCTAGGGGACTGTGGGGAGGAGTGCAGGGAGCTGCAGACACAGGTTCCTGGCCCCATAGTCCTGGCAGCTGAAGGGCCCCTCCAGCAGGGCTGGGGGGGCAGGGGGCTGTGTGGGGGGGTCAAGGGGCACCAGCAGGGCTTGGGGTGCAGTGAGGGCCACCAGCAGGGCTAGGGGACTGTGGGGAGGAGTGAGAGGCATGAGCAGGTCTGGGGGGCTGCAGAGGTCAGTGAGGGACACCAGCAGGGCCCAGAAGGGTTGTGGGGGGAGAGTAAGGGTGTCAATCAGGGATGGCGGGGATTGTGGGGGGTGAGGGCCACTAGCAGGGCTGGGGGCATGCGCTGTGTGAGGCCTTTCATTTTAATTACAGATTTGGGGGGTTTTGTCAGGTAATTTGCAATTTTTTCATAGTTTCATAGTTTCATAGTTTTAGGGTCGGAAGGGACCTAATAGATCTTCTAGCCCGCCCCCCCGCCAGGGCGGGAGAACCACTCACCCTAAAAACAAAAACGGGACTCAAATGAGTCCAGCCAGGTAGGCATCCAGCCTCTTCTTAAAGACCCCCAGGGTAGGGGCCAGCACCACCTCCCTTGGAAGTTGGTTCTAGCTCCTAGCCACCCTAACTGTGAAGTAGTTTTTTCGGATGTCCAATCTGTACCTCCTCTCCATCAACTTGTGCCCATTACTCCTTGTTATGCCAGCGGGGGCTAGGGGAAACAGCGTCTCCCCCAAACCCTTCTGGTTCCCCCCTAGTGAGTTTGTTTATAGATGGTCACCAGGTCCCCCCTCAGCCTTCTCTTGTGGAGGCTGAATAGGTTCAGGTCCCGCAGTCTCTCACTGTAGGGTCTGCCCTGTTGTCCCCGGATCATGCGGGTGGCCCTCCTCTGGACCCTCTCCATGTTGTCCACATCCCTCCTGAAATGGGGCGCACAGAACTGGACACAATACTCCAGCTGCGGCCTGACCAGCGTCGCATAGAGGGGGAGGATCACCTCCCTGGCTCTACTCGAGATGCACCTGTGGATGCATGACAAGGTCCGGTTAGCCCTGCCAACCATGACCTCGCATTGTCGGCCCATGTTCATCTTGGAGTCAATAATGACACCAAGATCCCTTTCCACCTCCGTGCTCTCAAGTAGGGAGCTCCCCATCTTATAAGTGTGCTGCTGGTTCCTACTACCCAAGTGCAGCACCCTGCACTTGTCCGTATTGAAACACATCCTGTTCCTGTTTGCCCACCCCTGTAACCTATCCAGATCCTTCTGCAATCTCTCTCTCCCTGCTAGCGTGCTCACCTCCCCCCAAATTTTGGTGTCATCAGCGAATTTAAACAGGTTGCTTTCCACCCCAACATCAAGATCGCTGATGAAGAAATTGAACAGCGCAGGCCCCAGGACCGAGCCCTGGGGGACTCCACTACCCACCTCCCCCCAAGTCGAGTATGATCCATCCACCACCACCCTCTGAGTGCGACCCTTCAGCCAATCTGCAATCCATCTGACTGTGTAGGCATCTATGCCACAGTCGCCTAGTTTATTAATTAGGATGGGGTGAGAGACGGTGTCAAAGGCCTTGCTGAAGTCCAGAAAGACTACATCCACCGCGACACCTGCGTCCATGGCCTTTGTGACCTGATCATAAAAGGCAATCAGGTTGGTCTGACATGATCTCCCCCTAATAAATCCATGCTGATTGCCCCTGAGCATCATTTCTGATGCCGGCCCATCACAAATGTGCTCCTTGATGATCTTCTCAAAGAGCTTCCCCAGGATTGAGGTAAGACTGACGGGCCTATAATTGCCCGGGTCCTCCCTTTTCCCTTTTTTGAAGATGGGGACCACATTAGCTACCTTCCAATCGTCTGGCACCTGGCCCAAGCACCACGATCGCTCGTAGAGCCGTGCCAGGGGCCCTGCAATAACCCCAGCTAGCTCCCTCAGCACCCTGGGGTGGAGAGCATCCGGACCCGCTGACTTGAACGCGTCCAGCCCCTCCAGAAGCTCTCTAACCCGGTCCTCCCCAACCTGAGGTCTGAAGGCGATCCCCTCGCGTCCGGCTTCTATCACAGCAGGGAAGTCCCGGTCCCTGCACAAGAAAACGGAGGTGAAGAATTGGTTAAAGAGGTCCGCTTTATCCTCTGACGCAACCACCAGATTGCCCCGCATATCCTGCAGGGGCCCCACATTACCCGGCGCCTTCTTCATCCTCCCAATATATTTGAAAAAGGACTTTTTGTTATCCTTAATCCTGGACGCTAATCCGAGCTCTATCTCCGCCTTGGCCTTCCTAACAGCCCGCCTGCAGGCCCGAGCAGAGGAGGTATACTCCTCTTTGGAGATTACACCCCCCTTCCACCGGGCGTACGCCACCCTTTTGGCAAGCAGGCATTCCCGGACACCCTTGGTGAGCCAGGGGGGCTTTTGGACACTCCTGCCCGCCTTGCTTCTTGTCGGGATGGACACCCCTTGGGCCCCGAGTATCGTTTCCTTAAGGAACGACCACTCCTCTTGGACGCTGAGTTCCTCTGCCCTCAAGGACCCCAGTTCCTCTCCCACTAATCTCCTCATCTCACTGAAGTTGGCCCTCCTGAAGTCTAGGGCCACCACCTTGCTGCGGGCCCTTGACACTCTACGCTGGATGGTGAATTCCAGCACGCGATGATCACTATTGCCCAGGTGGTCAAGAACCTGGAGGCCTCTTACCAGGTCGTCGCCTGCGGCCAGGACCAGGTCCAGCAGAGCATCTCCTCTGGTGGGACTGTGCACCTCCTGAATCAAGTGGAGGTCCTGCAACTCGGCCAAGAACCTCCTGGAGCGGTCCGTCCCGGCTGACTGCTCCTCCCAGCAGATGTCCGGGTAATTAAAATCGCCCATGACAACTACATCCCTTGCTTTTAGTGTCTCCGCAAGCTGGCCTGAAAATTCCCTGTCCAGCTCCTCCTCCTGATTGGGGGGTCTGTAATAGACCCCCACCGTCAAATCCCTCTCGCCTTGCCCCCCCTGGATCTTGACCCAGAGCACTTCAGCTCGCCCTTCCCCTGACCCCATACTGCTGGCAGAGGATGTGTAGTGCTCCTTGACATAAAGTCCCACCCCCCCCCCTGATACCCACAGGCATGCCAGAATAAGGAACATGGCTTTAAGTGAAGAGGTAATGTACAGGAAGAAAAAGTAACTATAGTATACTACATACAAGTAACTTTTTATATGTGGTTACATGTAGTTACCTGAAAGTCTGACCAAACTTATAGAAGTGATGCCACCAAATTTAATATTCACAGCGCCGTGCGTCGCCTGGTACCTGCGGCAGAAGGGCCCGGGGAGGAGAGGGCAGGGCAGGGAGCGGCCCGAGCCCGGCAAAACCAGCCAGGGGAAGGGGCAGGGATGCTGCAGCCAGGACAGCCCCCGCGCGCCTGTAGCGGAGCCGAGGGAGGAGCCTTTTTCTCTGGGCCGGAGCGGATGGAGGAGCGGGCTGAGCTGCTCCCCGACTTACTCCAGTAAGTCGTGCAAGACGCCCCGGGAGCCGGTGGAGGAGCGGGGGTGAGTGCCGCCAGGAGCAGGGGCGCCCTCCCTGCAGAGGAGACCCGAGCGGGGAGCCCTGGCCCGCGCTGCAGAGCCGCCCCCGGGGGAGCTGTGCTTGCGACGCTGCGGGCATGCGGCGGGCAGTACGATGGCGGAGCAGGGACACGCCTTGCGCGCCGCAGACAGCTGGGGAGCAGTGCCACTGAAGGGTCCTGGCGGGGCTGTTTGGGGTCAGGGCTTGAAGTCACGCTGTGATAATCCCTTCTGGTCTCCAAACTGGGCTTGGTGGGTTATCCCGTGGGCTGCTTTCTGATGCTTTCACGGTGCCAATCAATCAGACGTCGGTAGGTTTCTGTTGACGTGATGCCCTGTTTGGGGAGACTGAGGCACCACAGCCTCACCCCCTCACCCCTCTTGGTTACAGGACTACAAGAAATGCACACAGGGCTGCTTCTAGGGATGGAGGAGGGCTGTGAACTAGGAGCAAAGAAATGTTACCGGGAGCGGTTGGAAGACAAAAGAAGTGCAGGAGAACAGGCAGGGTAGTTGCAGGGAGGAGATGGTTCAAGAAGGAAGAGAGTAGCTATTACCTGGGGAGCGCAGGGAGACTAGGTGCAGTATCTGTTAGTTTGTAATAAGCTTCTGTGTTAAGCCTAGATTTTTTTCTTTATTTTTTTTTTAATGGTCCAGCTATGACAATTTGTTCCAAGGCCTGTTTTCTGAAGGGGTCTTGTAAGTACCTTTGAGTAAGAGGGTACTAAAGCCAGAAAGGGAGTGGTGGAAAGTCTGCTTGATCTGGTGCTTGTGTGTCCCTTAGGTGTTAGTTCTGTTGAAGCAAACAGTGCGGTTCTTAGAAGCAGTGATGTGCAGCACTTGCTACAGGCCAGGGGTGTCGAACACATGGCCCATGGGCTGCAATTCTGCAGTAAGGGAGTAGCCGCCATGGCTCCCTGAGCCAATGTCACTCAGTCCCTACATTCCCAGGCCTGGGGTCTCCTTAGTGACTCATTTCCATAGCACCGGGATGATTGATACTGGTGTGAACCCCCCACATTTCAGTCTGAGGAGATAGGTACCACCTGACATGAAACATCTTCAAACACCCCTTTACTACTGTGGAGCTGGCTTTCTGCAACTTTTCTAATCTCCCTTTGCATTCCCAATTATATAGTTCTCTCCTGGCTGAAGTAAGGACTGTTCTTCATAGAAATGCTCCTTTGTTTCAGGTGAAATATTTACCTTGGCATCATCATCACAGGGCACAGGCCAACAAGCCTGCAGAGGAGATTCCCAGGAGGATTAACAAGCAGGGGACACAGCCCCAGCTGCCTGGTTAAGGAAAGATACCTGAACAGACTGATTAGCAGCTGCCCTAGGGCAGATAAAACTGTTATGAGAAAGAAGGGGAAAGGGAAGCATGGCCAGGTCAGGAGAATCCCTTTTGCAGAGAGGAAGCTGCTAAGACAAAGGAGTCCCTGAGCTGGGCATACAGGGAAAGGCCAGTGAAGATCCCAGCCTTTAAGGAACAGTGCACCTTCCCTGTCCCAAGAAAAAGCGAAGCATCTCTTCTTTACTGAGAGAGTGGGAAGGGCCTGATCTTTATTCACTTTCCAGAGGGCTGGTGGGAGGGAAAAAAAGAGGACTAAAAAAGGGGTGAAGAGGAGGTCCCCACAGGAGCCCAGGTGAGCACAGCCAGTGCCCACTGATAGAGACCAGAGCTCCGCAGACGGGTACCATGGAGCTCACAGACCATGGCTTGAACTAGAAGAATAAGGGGACTATAGAGCAAGAGAGACAGCCAAGCCCCCAGGTGACATCCTCCTGAGCGGTGAGCAGTCTCCCCTCCCAAATCCTCATCGCATCTGAACCAAAACTGTATGGCAAGCACTGGAGCAGAGGCAGGCTTTCCCCAAGGTGAGGTCCAGGGTGGGAAGGCCAAGCAAGGACCCTACCATCCTGTGACACTCTGGTTCTCAGCACCCAGGGAGCATATGAATTTCTATTGCCAGGTCCATCCTTGGAAGGTGTTTTGTAGATTTTTCTGGAGGAAACAACCTCTCTGCTACATTTTCTTTTTTTTTTTGGTCTGTTAGCTACTGCTGATAAATCCCTCTTTTCTCCTTCATTAGAGCCCTCCTCCATTCCTCTAAGCAGACTGCTTTTATTTACATTTAGAGGAGGCCCGTGCAGAACTCCACAATATCTGCTACTTAGCTCAAGCTGTGTCTGCTTCTTTCTCAGTCAGGAGGAAGGGTACTTTGTGACCAGCATCTGGTCTGTATCTCTTTCAACTAGGCAGCTGGTCCAATAAAGCTTCTTTTTTTTTTTTTTAACTTTTCTGCAAACATCCTTGTTCAGGCCTAACTGCTATGCTTGCACCTGCTGTGGTTTAATTGTTGTTCTCCAATTTCTCCTTTCCTTCCAGCCCCATGACCTGTCACAGAGCAGGAAGAGACTCCTATGCAGTTCCTGGGGGGCCAGGGAGGGGAGAGCCATTCAGATTTTGGGCTGCAGGAAGGTGATGGTGTGGGATTGGGGTTCCCAGCCTGGAGCTGGGTGCCAGAATCATGCCTTTCCAAAACAGATGGACTAGGGCAGGACCTGCAGCCCAGCTGGTGACTTCTGCAGTCCTGTTTTGAATAATTTATTAATAGTTAACTGTGTGGGGGAGGTGGGATTTTGGTCATGGAGCAAAAGGACCTAGTCAAATTATTTGCTGCTGTGGGGAAAATAAGAATCTTTAAAATCCTGAGGTTTCTAATTTAATAGAGGGCTTAATCTGTGTGTCTATTGGTAATGGTTTTGCTCAAGTGCACATGTGCTGCTGAGATAGGGTTACCATGCGTCTGGGTTTCCCTGAATGTGTCCCTGCTCTTTTTAAGCCCTCTGATCACAATCTGGGCAGGTTTCTTTAAATCTGCCTGAATGTCCAGGATTTCCCCTTGCTCTGCTGGTGGGAGCAGCGGGAGGATGATCCAAGGCAGCCAGGAGCGTGAACAATAGGGCTGTGCGAAGCTTTGCCTGCTGTTTTGTTTTGATGATGTTTCGAATCATTTTACTCTCGAAACAGCAAAATCGTAACAAAACAAAGGGCTTCAAAACAGCCTTGAAGTGAAATGAAGCCAGGTGAAACATTTCAAAAGTTTTGAAACATTTGAATTTCAAAGCGGCCAGCCGGGTGGTGGGAGGCAGGGGAGAGCCAGGGCTGTGCTCTGAGCAGCTCCGCAGCCCCAAGTGGCTCTGCCTGGTGGGGAGCGCAGCCCTGGCTCTCCCTGCCTCCCACCGCCAAGCTGCTCTCCGATCAGCTCCGCCAGCTCCGTGGCACTCAGCCCAGTGGTGGAAGGCAGGCAGAGCAGCGCCGTGCTCCACCGCCAGCCACTGGGCTGAGTGGCACGGGGCTGCAAGCCGCTGGGAGCTGAGCCCAGTGGTGGGAGGTGCTTCCCCGCGCTGGGCTCAGTTCCCCAGAGCTCCTGTTTCGATGAAACAGAATGGAATAGTGCTTCTCAAACTAAATGAAACTTGAAATGAAACATTGTGCCATTGAAACAGAAGTCAAAGTGGGATGCTGCTGTTTTGCACAGCCTTAAAGAACAACTGGTTTCTCCTGCGACTGGGGTGGGGCACCATGGCGGCAAGTGGGGACCACCCCACTTTTGAAACATGCCAGCTCAGTGGTGGCCAATCTCGGGGGGGGCACATGCCCCCCGCTACATGTAGCCCGTGGCTGGGAGCACACAAGAGCGGGCCTGCTTGCAGCTGTGGAGGCACAGACCCCTGTGGTGCTCCTGCTGCTTCTGATCGCCCCCCCCTGCTCCCACCCCTGGAGCACAGCAACATCCCAGACATTTGAACAGGGCAGGGGGAGTGGGGGCTGCAGCTGTGACAGAGCAAAGTGGGGGGATGGTTTCCTGCCCCTCCAGCGGGGGAAGGGGGGGTGGGGCAGTGCGGAGCTCCTTGGCTGGACGGTGGCAGTGCAGGTACCTGTACTCGGAGGGGCTGAGCAGCAGAAGCCGCTGCCCAGGGCGCGGGAGAAGGAGGGGGCCCTGGCCAGGTTACCCGCAGGGTACTGAAGCCCTATCCCAGGGCAGGGGGTGCCACAAGCCTCCCCTCTTTTCCCATCCAGCCCACGCTGGGGCCGGACATGCTCTGCCACCACCTGCATCAATTGGAGCCACTGTGCTCCGGCCCGGTCAAGACAAGGACAGCTGGGGCCCTCTGGCCACGCTGGGGGGCAGGGGCCTGCGGGTCAGAACTGAGGGTCATGGGGCTAGGGAGCAGGGACTGTGGGTGTGAGGGGCACCATCAGGGATGGGGGGTGGGGGGCTGTCAGTCAGGAGCGAGGGGCACCAGCAGGGATGGCGATGAGGGGCTGCGGGTCAGAAGTGAGGGGCACTGGGGGCCAGGGTACTGCAGTTTAGTGAGTGAGGGGCATGGGCAGGGCTGGGGTCAGTGGGTTGGGAGTGAGGGGCAGCAGAATGGGCAGGGACAGGGCCTCCCTTCTGTGCCAGACATGTAAACACTCCTTTGAAATCTATCGTTCGTGACAGGAAATCAGCAGATCAGCAAATCAGTAGATTCGGGGTCAGGGAGAATTAGACACATTCATGTAAGTTATCTCTGCATGCAAGCAGAAAACACAAGTTATTTCTCCGCGCATAGGAAACAAATGGCTCGTGCAGTGATCAGTGATGGTTTTTTCCATGCTGTAGAGTCCTCCCAGCAGAGCTGTGTGCACTGGGCACGGAGAAAAGATACAGGTCATTGAAGTGTCTTGGTTTCTTGAGAATGAGACATGAAGGAAGATTTAAAGTAGGAAAGGCTTCTTGAAGACCTCTAGAGGCCTAGGCATGGAGACCCTGTGCTGAACCTGCCTGCTGGTCATTGCTGGCCTGCCTTTGAACTGAGCTGGGTCATTTCACCTGCCAACAGAAAACATTACTGACTCCTGCCCTATGGTGATAGCGGTGGTGGCCTTCATTCCTTGCTGTGGTCTCTGCAAATCCATTCCACATGGTTTTTGAGACTGCATGATGTTCAGTGGATGGTTTCTCCTTACTATTAAAGACCTCTTGATCCTACACATCTGCACTAATATTTCTCGATTCCTTTACCTTGTCCACTCTAGAGCAAACCTAGGACTCAGCAGTTTTCCAGATTCAAGATCACCCCTTTGTTCCCTGTGCCTGTAACAAACTTACTCATTGGGTTTGACATCCATGTAGGAGGCAAAATGAGAAGAAAATCTACAACAGTAGTGTTTAACATTAAAAAAGGAGACTGCACCAGAAAGGAAGCTACATAGAAAGAAGTCAAAAGGGTCCCGTAACAAGGAGAAGAATTTGTAAGAAAACTTCTTAACCACCATAGTGGAAGCACAGAATAAATGTATACTGCAATTTAAAAAAAAAACAGGAAGTAGACCAAAAGAAAGCCAGCATGGTTTAATGGAAATTGCAGGGATGACAAGCAGAGAAAAGGCTAGAGGGGTGCCAGTGTGACTCCCATAATTAAAAAAAAAAAAAGGAATGCCAGGAACTATAGGCCAGTTAGCCAAACTTCTGTTCCTGGAAAACTGGTAGAAACAATAATCATAAAATAAGTGTTCAGCATGTAAATGAGCTTGACTTGCTGGGGAGGAATCAACATGGTTTTGTCAAAGGGAAATCATGCCTCACCAACCTGCTGCAGTTCTTTGAAGCTGTCAGTAGCAGGTGGGTTGGGTGATCCAATTGACAGTCTATTTGGACTTCCCAAAAGCCATTAACAAGGTCCCACATCAGAGACTCTTACTGAAGTTAGGGAGTCGGAGATTACAGGGATCATCCACTTGTGGATTAGGAATTGCTTTAAAGATAGAAAATAAAGAGTGGGTGTAAATGGTCAGTTCTCAAGATGAAAAGAAGTAAACAGTGGGGTCCCCCAGTGACTTGTGTTGGGACTGGCACAGTTTAACATATTCATAAATGATCTGGGAGAGGGGGTGAGTAGTGGGGTGTCCAGATTTACAGATGATACAAAATTATTCAAAGTAGTAAAGATCAAAGTGGACTGTGAGCAACCACAGAAGGATCTGGCATGATTGAGTGAATGAGCAGCTAAATGGCAGACTAAATCCAGTGTAGCTAAATGCCAAGTGATGCACACAGGGTAACATAACCTGAACACTGCCTGCACTATGATAGCTCTACATTAGCTCTTGACACACAGAAAAGAGATCTGGGAGTATCTGTGGACAGGTTGCTAAGCGCATCAGCTCAGAGCTTAGCAGCCACGGAAAAGACAAACAAACCATTAAGGAAGAAAGGGATTTCTAAATGGAACTGAAAGGATCATGATTCCCCTTTTATAAAACTATAGTGCACCTACATCTTGAGTACTGTTCCCACTTCTGGTCTCCACACTTCAAAAAAGGATGTAGAAAAACTATAGAAGGTGCAGGGAAGGTCAGCAAGGATGATCAGTGGTACGGAGGGGCTTCCATAGGAGGAGAGACTAAAGAGGCCAGGTCTATTCAGTTTAGAAGAGAGATGCTTGAGGGGGGACCTGATAAGTATTTGCAAAATACTCAATGGCATAGAGAAAGTTTAATAGGGATTTTATTATTTACTGTCTCTCAAAATACAAGAATTAGAGTTCATAAAATGGAACTAGTAGGCAGGAAGTATAAAAATAACAAAGGCAAGTTCTTTTTTTTATGCCGCGTGCAATATTGAGTGAGGGGCATGGCCTCTGAATCAGAACTTCCTTAACTGCTGGAGGCTGCAAGTAAGAGAGGAAGAATGGGGTAAAAAAGCCCTTTGGAAAGGCCCAAAGGAGGATCTTTCCAGGCTGTTTTGGGGGAGGTAGGTAGTGGGTTTTTTTTCTTTTTTTTTCACTTCCTTTACTTTTCTTTCTCATAGTTTCATAGTAGTTAGGGGTCAGAAGGGACCTGAACAGATCATCTAGTCTAACCCCCTGCCACTGGCAGGAGCACATGCTGGGATCACATGATCCCAGACAGGTGTTAGTCCAACCTCTTTTTTAATTTACCCAAGGTAGGAGCGAGGACCACTTCCCTAGGAAGTTGGTTCCAGACCCCAGCCGCCCTAACAGTGAAATAGTGCCTCCTAATCTCTAACCTGAACCTATTCTCCAGCAGCTTCTGGCCATTGTTCCTTGTCACCCCAGGTGGTGCTGGGAGGAATAGGGCCCTTTCTATTTGCTGCTGATCTCCCCTAATGAGATTGTAGGCAGCCACCAAATCCCCCCTCAGCCTCCGCTTGCTGAGGCTGAACAGGTTCAGGTCCCTCAGCCTCTCCTCATAGTGCCTGCCCTGTTGCCCTCCAACCAAGCGGGTGGCCCACCTCTGAACCCTCTCAAGGCAGGCCACATCCTTCTTAAAGTGCGGTGCCCAGTACCGGATGCAGTATTCCAACTGCGGCCTGACCAATGTCACGTAAAGGGGGAGTATCACCTCTCTGGATTGGCTTGAGATGCATCTTTGGATGCACGACAAGGTGTGGTTGGCTTTGCTGGCTGCGGTCTGGCATTGGTGGCTCGTGTTCATCCTGGAGTCAATAATGACTCCAAGATCCCTTTCCGCCTCTGTGCTCACAAGGGGAGAGCTCCCCAGCTTGTGTGTGTGCTGTGGATTCCTTCTCCCCAGGTGCAGCACCCTGCATTTATCCACATTGAAGTCCATCCTATTACCATCCGCCCACTTCTGTAGTCTGTCTAAATCTAATTGCAGCCTCTCTCTCCCTTTGAGCGTGCCTACCTCTCCCTACATCTTGGTGTCATCGGCAAACTTGGACAACGTGTTTTCCACCCCCTCCTCCAAGTTGCTGATGAAGATGTTGAACAGCATAGGCCCAGGACTGAGCGCTGGGGTACCCCACTGCTCACATCCTGCCAGGTCGAGTATGACCTTCCACCACCACTCTCTGGGTGCACCCCATCAGCCAATTTTTGACCCATCCAACTGTGTAGGCATCAATGCCACAGTCGCTTAATTTATTAATGAGAATGGGGTGAGAGAGTGTCAAAGGCCTTCTTAAAGTCCAGAAAGACTACATCTGTGGCGACACCATCATCCTGGGATTTAGTTACCTGGTCATAAAAGGCCATCAGGTTGGTCTGGCAGGACCTGCCTTTGATGAACCCATGTTGATTATCTCTGGGCATGATCTCCCCCACCTGCTGGCCTCTCAGAGTTGTGCTCCTTAATGATTTTTTTCAAGGATTTTCCCCAAGACTGATGTGAGGCCTGTAGTTTCCTGGGTCCTCCTTCCCTCCCTTTCTTATAGATGGGGACCACATTAGCTAGTTTCCAATCTCCAGGCACCTGACCCATGGACCACGATCGCTTGTACAGCCGGGCCAGGGGCACAGCAATGACCCCCGCCAGCTCCCTCAATACCTGTGGGTAGAGAGCATCAGGGCCCACAGATTTGAAAACATCCAGCCCTTCCAGAAGATCCCTAACTACTTCTGCACAGACTCGAGGCCTGGCAGTGCTATTCTCAAGATTTCCCCTACCTGTGGTGGGAGAAGTGTCCTGTTCCCTGTTCAAGAAAACAGAGGCAAAGAACTTGTTAAAGATTTCGGCTTTCTCGTCTGGCGTAGCCACAAGATTACCATTTGAGTCTAACAGGGGTCCTACATTACCCGGTGCCCGCTTTTTACTCCCAATGTATTTGAAGAAGGACTTTTCGTTGTCCTTAATCCTGGTCGCTAGCCTGAGCTCCACCCCTACCTTGGCCTTCCTAATGGCCATCCTACACTCATGGACCAAGGAGGAGTATTCCTCCTTGGTGATAGCCCCTCTCTTCCACCGGGTGTACACCTCCCTTTTGGCCCTCAGGCATTTTCGAATGCCTTTGCTGAGCCATGGGGGTTTCAGAGCACTCTTACCCCCCTTCTTTCTCTCAGGGATAGTCACACTCTGAGCCTGGAGGATCGTCCCCTTAAGGTACGACCATCCCTCGTGGATTCCCATCTCCTCTACTTTTGGGGCCCTCAGTGCCTCCCCCACTAATCTCCTAAATTCATTGAAGTTGGCCCTTCTGAAGTCAGGGGCTTTAGTCTTGGTATAAGCCCTCAACACACTGCGCTGGATGGTGAATTCCAGCAGGCGATGATCACTGTCACCCAGGTGGTCAGGGACCTGCAGTCCACTCACCAGGTCATCCCCAGTGGCCAAGACCAGGTCCAGCAAGGCATCTCCCCTAGTGGGGCTGTGCACCCCCTGGATAAGGTGGAGGTCCTGTATTTCAGCTAGGAACCTATGCGAATGGTCAGACCTGGCTGACTGCTCCTCCCAGCAAATGTCTGGGTATTTTAGGTCCCCCATGACAATGACATCCCTAAACCTAATGGACTCCATAAGCTGTACTGAGAAGCCCTGGTCCAGCTCAACCCTATGGCAAGGTGGTCTGTAGTAGACACCCACCGTAAGATCCTTCGCCTTGCCCCCCTTGAAGTTTGACCCACAGTGCCTCTGTCTGACCTTCCTCTGCCCCAAAGCTAATTCTTGATGATGTGAATTGCTCTTTGACATAGAGGGTGACCCCCCCCCCAACTTTCCTCCCAGTCCTGTCCCTTCTATATAGTGTGTATCCCTGAATGCCCACCACTCAGTCATGGGTAGGATCCCACCAGGTTTCTGTGAGCCCTACTAAGTCTGGATTCTTCCCTGCTATCAGAAGGCATTGCCTCCTGCTTGCCCCCCATACTATGTGCATTAGTGTACAGACATGTGAGGCCTCCTGAGAGGGCACGTACCTCCCCCCTGCTCCCAGGACTGCTGTGCCCATTGTTGCTTACTTGAGTTTCTGTTTGCACCTTGCTAGTTGGCAAAACATCCCTAATAGCTTGGAACACACTAGGCAAGCCAGGACAGTTCTTCATTTGATGCATTTGGCTGTATCATGCCCAATTCCCTGTTGTGCCTGCTCAGTGAAAGAGTTTGTTGTGGCTTTCAGCCTCCAGGCGCCTGGAAGTTTGCCTTTTTGGACAGAGGTCAGTATAATAGGGCTCCAATAAATGTAAATATTGAAGGGTGCAAATAGAAATCCAGAGACCCTGCAGGAGAAGCAAGGCTGTCATGCGGAGCAAGAACAGTAAATTTCTCCTTTCAGCTTTAGTACATGGAACAGTCCATTCCCCAGAAATAAAATTGAATTCTGTGAGCCATGCAGGAGCAGGCAGTACTCATCAAAGCCAAGGCATCAGTCAAGGGACTGATTCACAGTGGTAGTCACAATGTCTACTCTAGGTCAAACATCAGGCAGAAAGCAAGGTCAGAAGACGTTTAGCCAGGTAACCTGAGTTTCACTTAATAGTTCACAAGAACAGTGTAAAAGTTTCCCTATGTTCTCCATACTTGTGGTTTAATTACCCCAAACTCACACCCCACCCTGCCCTGAGCCCTCCAAGCAAAGTTCAGGATGTTCCCAGGCAGCCAGTGGAGCTCAGAGCATCACTTCCACACCAAAAGGGCTCTTGGATGTGACCTCAGTCAGCCTGCTGCTCTGCTCCATCTATCCCCACCACACCCAGGTGATCAGCTCTGTTTAATGGACGGGGAAACAGAAACAGGGAGGGTAAGGGACTTGCCCACGGTCATACAGGGAGACTGGCAGAGCTGGGAAGAAAATGCAGGTCTTCTGAATCCTATTATTCTCGCCACTCGCCCTTCCTTCCTTCCACCGCTCCCCAGGATGTTGGCTGCAGCTCAGTGTTGCACTGGGTCACAGAGTAGGGCCGTGACAGGGCAAAAAATCAGTCCTGGGCTCTGCTGCCTCTTAACAGAATAGCATCGGGGATCTGCTTAACTCTGTGTGCTGCTGCAGGGAAAGTGGCTTCTCCTGTTCATCGGCCCTGTGAGGTTGCACTGCTTCCCTCACACACACAAAGCAGTGTGAGCTGGGCCCTAACCATTCCCTGATGTGCAACATCCCCCTGCCTCCCCCCAGCAGGCACAATAGCTATATTATGAGGTCAGAGTTGGCTCAGCTCAGCCACAGGAAAAAAAACATGGAAGAGGAGGAGGAGCTTGAAACCACCCAGTCTGGTGCTGTCTGCTTTCCCAGCAAGGCTTGAGCCTCACTTGAGTGAGATGCTTTTTTAATATAGGTCCAGGGGCAAAACTCTGGATTGTTCATAGGGAACGAGGGTGAGGTGCAGGGGAAGCTGCTCTCCTCTGGGTTTGGTGGCAGCAGCAGAGATGGGGCACAGTTTAAAAACCTGTCTTGCAAGAGCAGATTTCAGGGGAAGAGAGGGACACTGCAGGGCTACTGGAGCAGCAGCAACATGGAGGGCAAATTGCCACCTGGTCAGTTTGTACAGTGCCCAGAGAAAAGGGATCCAGGCCCTGGGCTTGAAGCTTTCCAATGTTCCCCCAGTGCAGAGAACTGAAGGCAGCGGATGAGGCTTTTAGCAACAGCTCTGTCAAGTGCTGCTCTCAGGTCATTTGGATCAAGAATGGAATGATAACAGACACAGGAAGAGAGGCGCCAGATGGGGCCCAGGGTTTGGTAACCGTAAGGGCTCTTGGAGCCATGGGCAACTAGTGCTGCCTTAGTCGGGGGGGCATTTGCCCCCCCTCCAGTCAGTGACCAAAGGAAGGGAGTCCCCTGTGGCTAATCCTGCCAACCGGGTTGGTTGGGAGGGGTTCCCCTGCGATCGATCCTGAGATGGCCAATCGCTGCTGCTGCTTCCAGAAGTGGCTGTGGCTGCTGCTGGGAGTACAACAGTGCTCCACTCCCCAGCTGGCACTTGCAGGGGGGGCACCAGTGAGCACAGCCAGTCAGGGGGTGCCCGTGTACCCCCTGCGTGTCGCCACTGCTTGGAGCTCTGCCCTGCACACACTGAACCTTCTTGCAAACATGGACTGTGACACAAGTACAACAAGAAACCACAGGCAGTTCTGTGATCTCTGGACAGGGCTGTGGGCTACCCTGTCCTAGGGATGTTGGGCCTTCTTCACCTCAGCTGGAGCTCCTACCCTGGGGGGTCTTTAAGAAGCAGCTTGATGCCTACCTGGCTGAGGTCATTTGAGCCCAGTTTCCCTCCTGCTCAGGCAGGGGGTCAGACTTGAAGATCTACAAGGTCCCTTCCGACCCGACTTCTATGATTCTATGTGTGCATGCGCACAGCCACAGCATGCAGGCAACTGGGAATGCAGCCTGGCAGCTGGGGAAGCAGCATTCACCCAGTAAATCTGTTGGAGGGAAGGGGCAGGAGGTAAGCAGTTCAAGGCCTTCATGGTGAGGGAGGGGGAGGGCTGGGGTTGAGCCTGGGGCAGTGGCAGGCACTGCCCAGCTTTGGTGGGGCACAGCATGGAACGGAGCTGCAGGCTACAAGTCTGAAGGGCAAGGAGAGAGTGTGTGTGTGGGGGTGGCTCTCACCACAGCACTCACTCTGTGGGAGGCATGCGGGGCATGTGCCCCCTGGATTTGTGTTTAGGGTGTGGGCAGGATGCCTGCTGCAGGCTGGGGCCAGGGGCTACGATGGCCTCTTCCTGGTGGGAGGGCTGATCCAGGGTGCAGGGGCAGAGCAGGGAGTGGTGGTGCTGGGAGGGGAGCTATATGAGGAATTTTGGGGTGCTGATAGCCCATCCCGTAGCCCCCGCTCCCAGCATTGCCACTGCCCACCCCACCCCTGTCTGCCCTGAGCACAACACCAGCACAGCACCCCCACTGGAAAGAGCCCGCAGCTCTGAGCCCCCAGTGGGCAGCCCACCCTCACCCTGCACACAAATCTAGGGGGCACAGCCCCCCCCTCCCCCATGCCTCCTCTGAGGTGTGTGCAGTGGTGGGAGCCATCCCACTCCCCAGACAAAACAACCTTTGCTCCCACCTCAGCTGGGCAGCACCTGCCCCAACCCCACTCCCTGCCTCACCATGGGGGCCTTGATCTTCACCCCCCTGCCCCTTCCCCCACAAGACTTACCGGCTGGACACTGCTCTCCAAGATGCTGGGCTGCATATCAGAAATTGGATTTGTATTGACTGATATGGCTGGTTAATAATTGGACATTGCTGTCAGCCAAAAAGAACTTGATTGGTGCACCCCTAGACAAATGAGTTGGTCAGGCATGACTTGCACCCTGGTGAATCCATGCTGACCGTTCCTGATCACTTTCTTCTCCAAGTGCTTAGAAATGGATTCCTTGAAGCCCTGCTCCATGATTTTTCCAGGGACTAGGGTGAAGCTGACTGGTTGGTAGTTCCCTGGATCCTCCTTCTTCCCTTTCTTAAAGATGGGCATTATATTTACCCTTTTCAAATCGTTGGGGACCTCCCCTGAGTTTTCAAAGATAATGGCCAGTGCCTCTGCAATCACAACAGCCAACATCCTTAGCACCCTTGGATGCATTGTATTGGACCCCGTGACATATACATGTCCAGCTTTTCTAAATAGTCCCTAACCTGCTTTTTTACTACTGAGGGCTGCTCACCTTCTCCCCAAACTGTGTTGCCCCATGCAGCAGTTTGGGAGCTGACCTTGCTGTGAAGACAAGGTAAAAAGGCATCGAGTACTTCACCCTTTTCCTCATTATCTATTAGGTTGCCTGTCCTATTATGTAAGGGTCACATACTTAAGATCATCATTCTCCCTTCCTACCTCTACCCCATGCAGGTTGCAGTAAGAGGTAACGATCTGGAGGACAGGATGGAGTGAGTGCACCCTCAGTAAGTTCACTGATGACATCAAATTGTGGGGTGTAGTAGATACGCTGGAGGGTAGGGATAGGATTCAGAGTGACAGTAGTCTGGAATAGTATCATCAAGTAAATGTATATCGCAAAAGTGGGAGGCAGCAGGTGGTGAGGCGGGGAACCTCATGGGTCTTCCCATCAGGATTTCATGTGGACTAAGTCCGGTCTTTCGGTTGACAGTAGATCTCATACTCATAAGGGTATGATGGCAAAGTCCCACCGTTCACATAGGTTTCTAACCTGTGTACAGGACCTCCACCTGACACA
>NW_005842558.1:622145-622936 GCF_000455745.1 Alligator sinensis | reverse complement strand
CAATGAAAGTTCTGCTGGATTTGCAGGACTTTGCAGACTTCTTTCATTATCTGCCCAGTAAAATGAGTTCCTATATCAGAGTTTATGGATAAAGGAATACCAAACCTTGGAATAAAGTCTCTGAGAAACTTTTTGCTCACAGTGGTGGTATCAGCTTTTGCACATGGGTAGGCCTCTACCCATCCAGAAAACATGCATATAATAACAAGAACATATTCATAAGAACAACATTTCTGCATTTGAATAAAATCTATTTGTAAATTTACAAATGGCCCCCAAGGTGGGGGATGTGCTGCCTTTTTTGTTTTTACGGGTTTTCCCAGATTATGGGCTTGACAAATAGGGCAGGTATAACAGTATTGTTGAGCCACAGATGGAAAAGTTGGAGCAAACCAATCAAGCTTAACAGCTTCTATCATCCTCCCTTTGCTCACGTGTGCTATGCCATGGTGTACGCGAGCAAGGTAGGGAAGAAGGACCATTGGGGCAACCAGGTGGCCATCCGGGGAGCACCACAAATGGTCAGGGTGAAACAAACACCCAGCCAGCCTCCATGTATATTTTTCTGGTTCTGGAGCCTGACCTTGGAGGAGGGCAACATCATGAAGACTTGCCAAAGGAGACTGGTTAGTCGAGATAGACAAAAACACAGGTGTAGCCCAAGGAGTGGAAATGGCCACAGCTTTGGCAGCAGAGTCTGCCAGAGCATTCCCACGTGTAACATCATCATAAGGGTTCTGGTGAGCCTGGCATTTAATAATAGCAACAGCAGAAGGTAACTGTAAAGCATT
>NW_005842558.1:620953-621981 GCF_000455745.1 Alligator sinensis | reverse complement strand
GCAAGCCCTGGTAAGGGCCACAAGCTCAGCAACTTGAGCTGAATACTTCTTGGGCAAGTGACGGCTTTCTATAACATCATATTGGGAACATACTGCATATCCTGCAACAAGAGAACCTTTTGAGTTTCTTTGACATGACCCATCAACATAAAATACTAGATTTGGGTTTTGCAAGGGGGTGTCCTTTAGATCAGTGCAGGGCATTGTTAGGTGGGCAGTAACAGCAATACAATCGTGGGGTTCACCATCTGAAGGAATAGGCAACAGGGAGGCAGGGTTTAAAACAAGGCATCTAGTTAGAGTAATATTTCCAACAGAAAGAAGCAAAATTTCATACTTAGTCAATCTAGCATTTGAAAGGTTTTAGGTTTTAGTTTTTAGTAAAAGGGCTGCTACAACATGTGGGACAGCAACAGTAAGGGGAGAACTTAATACAAGGGTATAGGACAGTTCAACAGGAATAGCAGCTACAGCTACAGCACGAAAGACATGGAGGAAGTCCGGCTGCAACTGGGTCAAGAGCAGAGCTATAATGCGCAATGGGACGGTGCTTGTCTCCATGTGCTTGAGTGAGCACAGCAAGTGCAAATCTGTCTTTTTCATGACAAAAAAGAATAAAGGATTTAGTATAATCAGGAAAGCCTAGGGCAGGATCTTGTGACAGAGCTTGTTTAATAGAGCCAAAAGCAGCTTCAGCTTCTGAAGTCCAGGGCAAAGGCTCAGGGGTATTAACAAGAGTCAGGTTTTGCAGTGGCTTGACTATAGAGGCATAGCCAAGTATCCACTGGCAGCAGTAGCCAGCCATGCCTAGGAAAGTACACATTTGGGACACAGTAGTTGGTCTAGTGATTTTAAGAATAGCTTCTATTCTGGAAAAAGAAAGCAGTCATTCTTCAGCGGAAATATCATGACTCAACTAGTGGACACGAGGGAGACAAAGTTGTAGCTTTTCTTTAGATGCCTTATGGCCTTTTAGGGCAAGAGAGGTGAGGAGAGTTAAAGAATCAGCTTTACAGGTTTTAAGGGAG
>NW_005842558.1:619073-620755 GCF_000455745.1 Alligator sinensis | reverse complement strand
AAAAATGCAGAACACAAGTCAACAACAGTAAAATAACAGGCGTTAGGAGGAATACAGGACAAGATAGTGGCTGGATTTGGTACAACAGGAAAGTAGGTAAAACTGCAGAATTTACTGCACAGAGGTCTTGTACAAAGCGATAGGTATTCTTTTCAGGTTTCTTTACAGGAATAATAAGTGTATTACAAGGGCTCTTAGTCAGGACAATGATACCTTGCTTCAAAAGAGCCGTTATAACAGGGTGTATCCCTTCTTCGGCTTCTGGGCATAAAGGATATTGAGCAACTTTAGGTAACGGCTTAGCTGGGTTTAATCTAATTTTACAGGCTGGGCAGTTTCAGCTGCATCTTCAATGCCAGAATGTCTTTCAAATATGAGTTTGAAGCGATCCATGTAGTCTGCTGGGAATTCTCATTTATTTTGCTTAGTTATTAATTTTGGCCCAGTCAGTTTTCCTGGGGCAGATTTTAAGCACAGCCTCAAGAAGGCGTTCTCGGGCACCTACCAAGCGACTTCCCATTCCAGAGTCTTGAGGAGGCCAATTAGCCTGTGCGATGAGGCGGTTACGGACCTCAGAGGGCAGAACACTTCTCATTAATTGGTTTAAATTCGCCCATGTTGGCTCATAACAATTGATTACAGTTTCTAATTCATCTCTAAACTTCTGGGGTTCTTTCCTGATATTGGGGAATTGCTTAACAAGGTTTAGGAGATCTCCTGGGGTCCAGGGGGCATGGACTGTGACTGTAGTTTCCCCATTTGGACCCTGCTGTGGGAGTTGGTATAAAGGCATAAGACGAGTCTTTTTCATTTTTAAAGGTGGGACTGGACCATACTGGGTGCCGGACCTTAAATAAGAGGAGGTCGAGGATTCAGGAGACAGATACAATGTCTCCGGTGGCCTCGCATGCCCCAGGGGCAGGTGATGGTTGTTGAGTGATGGTTTCCTGATGGGGTGGGCTGATTCTGCAGGAAGAATCTATTTGGTTACTTGTAACTTCCTCGGGTTCAGATTGTGCCTGGGACTGGTATGGGGGTGGCACACTGAAAAAATCAATTATGTCTTCTACAGATTCATTCTCAGTCAATTGTGGATAAAGTTGTGTTGGTGCTGATGATGTTGTTGATGGGGGATCCCCTATTGGTGCATTTTTCTGTTTTAATTCCTTTATCTGATATTTTAGTTTTTCTTGGGATTCCTTAAGGCTCCGAACTTGAGATTCTTGACGTCTTTTGGAAGCTTCTGCATAGCAATCAAAAATGTATCCCACTGAGTCTGTAGTGTTTTACTGCCTCTTGACTCAAGGGCTCCGCAGAGATGAATGATTTTACTTAAATCAAATGTTCCCTCCAGGGGAAACTGCAAGCTAGAATCATCTCTGGTATACCAATTCCATTTGTCCTGAACCTTACAACTCTTATGGCCATAGTGTCTGTACATGTACAATGCTGGAGTCCCTTTTGGCAGAGCCGGTACGTCTTTAGACCCTCTGCTCCCCATGTCTTTAAGCTCACTTCACACAGATCTTTCACACAGGAGAGGCTTATTGAGGGTGTCCGGTCAGGTCGTGAGATTAGCTAGTGGCACAGGAATGCTGTGGCTAATGTCCAAGGACAAGACTCTGCAGCAACGGCACACAATGCAGTTACTCACTGTTAGACACGGCTCATTCATGAGAGTG
>NW_005842558.1:614494-618689 GCF_000455745.1 Alligator sinensis | reverse complement strand
AGAATTGGCAGAGCCATCTAGGTTTATTTAAAGCTATGCAAGTGATCACAAGGAGGGGTCTCAAAGGAACTCTGACCTCTACAAGTTTACAAGCGTATTTATACTTTAGACAGCGAGAAAAGATGCAGGGTTCAGACAAAGCAACCTTGAGAGAAACAGGAAGAAGTTGGTCGTTTGTTTGTCACACCTAAGCAGTTTACTTTTTCAGCAAACACACTGTTTTGGGAACAGCTATCAGTTTTGAGTTTTTTTGGTTCCTGGAAAGGAGGAGGTTAACATCTGCACACAGACAAATCAAGGCATGAAGGTTTTTCCTTATCTTAGAACATTTTAAAACACATAGCATCAGCATCTTTTTCTCTTCTCTTTCTCTCTCTTTGTCTCTTCTCTTAGTCAAGTAAGAGGCCTGGTTAAACTTATTTCCACAAAGGTAACATATGACCAACACAATCGAACAAATGTTACACCATGTGACCTGGTGATGGTGGCTTAAGGGTTAATGCTTCTTGAATACACATTACAGTAGGGGAAGGTGTACAAACTACCCACAATAAATAAGGAACCAATACATAAATACATTGATACTCCAGCTAATAAACCATCAAGAACTTATTTACACAGTCTATAACTGGTACAGTGTGTACTGAGGACCCTGTGTGCACTGCCCCTGGAGGGCTGTCTCAGGGAGCAGGACTGTCTGTGTCCCTGGCATAGGATCTGTGGGTGGTCTCTGGTGCTGGCATCCCTTGCACCAGCTCCAGGGGTTTCAGCAGGTGAGGTCTCCTCCCCTGCAGTCCCTGCAAGAGAGCTGATTGCTGCCCAGACCCCTTCCCTGGCTCACAAGGGAGCTGTGTCCTGGCTGCAGGTTGTAACAGTTTCCCCTGCCCAGCACAGCCTCACATCACCTAGCAAATGCAGCCCCTCCCTAGGCCCTGCCTGCTCCAGGGTTTCTGAGGGCTGGAGCAGACCCTGCCTCTCTGACCCAGGGCTTCCTCCAGCACCTGAGCCAGCCCCTGCCCTGCTGTGCTCGCCCAGCCACACGGGGATTGCAGCAGGGTCTTCCCGGGCTCAGTCGCCTCACAGGCAGCACCTCTCTGGTCCTGCCCTGCAGGGCTCCCAGGGGAAGGGAGGGAGAACAGACAGCTCAGCGCTCTCTCTGCAGCCATTTCTGCAGGGCTCTGCCAGGGGCTATGGGAGAGGTGGCTGTGGGGAGATCCTTTCCCTGGTCTCCAGCCTGGCCCTCACCCCCTCCCCTGTCTCTCCTTTTGTTCTCTCCCTGGGGAAAACTGCTCCCCTCTTTTAACCAAGCCTTTCAGCCAGTCCCAGGCCATGGCTCTTCCTGGGCTTTTGCTAACATCTCTCATTCAAACCCTGCTGGGGTTTCATCATCCCCCCCCCACTTCCAAGAGGGCTGCCTCCAAAACAGCTTCACTCACCCTCGGGGGAATGGGTAACCTACTGGGACAAACTCTGTCTCTTCCCACTTTGTCCCTCTGCAGGGCAGCGCTTCCTATTCCTTCAGGTGGGTCCATTTCTAATGCTGCTACAATTAGGAAAAACCTTCTCATGAGGAGGGTGGTGAAGCACTGGAGCAGGTTACCTAAAGAGGTGGTGGAGTCTCCATCCATGGAGGTTTTTAAGGCCCGGCTTGACACAGCCGTGGGTGAAATGATTTAGTTGGGGATGGCTCTGCTTTGAGAAGGAGCATGGACTAGATGTGAGCTCCTGATGTCCCTTCCAACCCTCATTTTCTGTGATTCTATAACCATCAAGGTGAGTTAAAACAGTGACCCCCGGAGTGCACCAGAAGTGCCTAGGTTGAGCAGAGTTCTTTCATAGGAATGATGTTGCACTGGCCCTACACCAAGTATTCTTGGCATGCCTCAGGTAACTCATCCTGAGTGATGGTCATGGGCACTTTGTACCCAAGTCATCTGCATCTCTCCCATTAAATACATTTGATCCAATACAAATTATCGCTTCAAATCCTTGCTTCTGTCGTTGCTCCCCGATAGGTGGAAATGGGTGGGTTTGACTTCTGATCATCCAGAAGATGGCAGAAGACAGAGGACAAGCAGAAACGGATACAAGTAAGTAATTCCTCCCTTATTTAAACAAAGATTTTTCATCCATGCAGTAGAAGGGTGATATAAAACCTGGGTTAAAGCAAGGGAATGTTAAGCTCCTGTTCTTGTCTCAAAACACAAGACTAAGGAGTCAGTCAGTAAAACTATTCAGTGGAAAGTTGGAAATGAATCGCAAGAAAATGTGTGTTCCTTAATTGTGATGTGCTGCCAGTTTAAATGACAAAAGTCATGGCAAGATTCAACTTTAGCAAGCTTCAAAGGGATATTGGGCATTTATTGAGGGTAGGAAAAATATTCAGCATAAACCTCATTCATACTAACAACAACATATTGGAAAGGATATTATGTTTGTTGCTTAATGTTTTTAAGCTGATCTCTAGTTTTGGACACCAGGATGTATCCTCATAGTTGTATAAGATGTTACCCCCCCCCTGCCCCCCACACTAAAAGTGCGTTTAGTCTGCACTTCCTTGTATTGTTAGGCCAAACTTCCATACTGTTTTGCTTTGTAGGACAAGGGCCAGATGACCTAACTAAACTCTCAGATCTTTAGGCTCGTCACATTTGAAAATGGTCTAGTCAAAGTGATTTTTCCATTTGCATTGAATGACACCAATTGCACAAGTTCAACAAAGGTCAGGCAGGTGTTGGGAATGATTGGATGTTTCTCTTTGAGATAAGTGTAACAGCTGCTACTGGATTTGCAGCATGGCCCAGGATCCCTGCAAAGGCAGAGCAGGAAAGGTTGCAGAAAGTTGTTGCTTGCAAGAGCAGGTGCATGGTTTTGCTTGGCTCCTGGGGCAGGAGAGTGAAGGGGTCTCAGCCCCCGGGACACAGCCAGGCTCAGAGAGGGAAGGAGCCAGGACTGCAGAGCTCAGGGGGGAACCACCCTGCAGCCTGCCCATGACGTGAACCTGCCCTTAGTGATGGGGAGAAGATAACCTGGTATCCTTTTTACCTCTGTGAGGCAGAGGGATTGGTGTGGAGGAAAAAATAGTGGTAAGGTAGACTTGCCTAGGAGGGTAGGGTGTTGGTCAGGGAAGGCTCTGGGGAGAGTTAACTTGGCCTGGGGCCAAGGGGGGGGGGTGATAAACCCAGAGTTGTTCCAGTTACAACACAAGGGGCCATGTCTGGGAAAGGTGCTTTTGGGGAGTGGGGGCAGCATGCATTTCTTTACAGCTACCACAGACAGCTGGGGCAGAGGAGAGCTGCTCTTCCCCAGGAGGCTCTAGCAGAGAGCAGGACTTCCTGGCAGCACAATAGCCATGGCTGGTGCTGCTGCTTCAGTGTGAAGGAGAGCTGATGCCTTGTTAACCCTGTGTGCTCCTGCAGAAATTCACTGGAGTCCCGAGGTTTAAGCTGGGGAGCTGTACCGTGGGTGTCTTTGATTCAATTTGTAGAGTGTTTTAGGTCATTGATACCTGCCTTTGACAATTAAATTATTGATATCCTGTTCTGCCATTAACCTTACTCATACTGTAACCCAGGAATACCCAAGGGTGTGCCTGTCCTCAATTGGGAGGGATATGAGAGGCAGGTACAGTGCTGTGAGAGGAACACCAATGATTTTGAGCACAGGTCCCTCTTTCCTCTATAGCAGGGGTGGGCAAAATGTGGCCCAGGGGCTGGATGTGGCCTACCAGGCCGTTCTATCCAGCCCCCAGGGCCCCTAAAAAATTTAGAAAATTAAGAAGCTTCTGCCCTGAGCTGCCTGTCATGCGGCCCTCAATGGCTTGCCAAAACTCAGTAAGCGGCCCTCTGCCTAAAATAACTGCCCACCCCTGCTCTATAGAATCAACCCCATGCCAATGCTCTTAACTATTTACAGTTTATTGAATTATATGTATGTAATATTTAGTTTTATGTTTATGTATATTATATTTACACAATGAACATTAACAAATAACCAAGGTCAAACCCTGAGAAACACTATTTACCCATCACAATAAAATAATTTCAGCAGCATCAACACAAAACAACATCACAATACACCATTTCAATTACAAATATAAGGCGCAAACATAAGCAACCTTAATAACATCTGTTCCTTGATATAGTCCCTGATGCATGGCAAGAGGTGGCCCTCCTTCCAATGGGGTCCCTTGGGG
>NW_005842558.1:612079-614463 GCF_000455745.1 Alligator sinensis | reverse complement strand
CACCGGGGCCCGGTCCCCTTGGGGCCTGGACTAGGCGAAGGGCTGCTCCCCCAGCCCCTTCTCTGGGTTTGCCTGCCCCAAACGTCTTTCCCCAGTAGGACCCAAGGGCCCAAATGATTCACGCTCAGGTGGCGGCAGTCAGGGCGCAGCTCAATGGGGTCTCCTCTGCTGGAGTGCCTCTCCAGGCCTCTCCCATGCTGCAGGGCTCCTCCCCACCCTGTGCCCCACTCTGGGCACTGAGGGCTCAGGTCCTCTCAGCTGCTGCACCACTGCTGCTGGCTCCTGGGTGCTGGGCCTCAGGCTGCAGCACTGCCATTTCCCCATGCCCTGGCTCGGCACTGAGGGCTCTCTTAGCACAGGCCGGGCCCTTCAGACTCTGGCCAGCTGTCCTTATGCCAGGTGGCTAACCCAAACAGCCTCTGCTGCTCCCTGCCTCTGCTCCCCTGCACTGCTTGTGCACTTCCCTGCCCCGCTGTCTTCTGGGGTTACTCACGATGATGCCTGAGCTGCCCTGCCACAGCTCCTAAGACTCAGGCCTATGCACTGCCCTGCGTACCATGTGGCCTGCTGGTCCTCTGGTGTTGCAGGCTTGAGCCACTGCTTGCGGCTCCCTAAGCGTGGGCTCCATGCACTGAACTGTGCACTGTGATGGGCTCAAGAAGTCTCACACCGCTCCCAGGGCTGAGTCCCTGTGCGCCATCAACAGACTGAGCGGTCTTACACTGCTCCCAAGGCTGCTCCTCCACTGGCAGCTTCAGGAGCCTTGGGCCTATTGCCCGCTGGGGGAGAGTTCCCCAGCATTTCTTGGCTCCACCCTTGAGTCCCTCACTGCATCTGCCCAGCCTGCTGAGCACGCTGGGCTTTTATTTACGCCGGAGGCCCCGCCCCTGAAGTCTCCCAGACCTGCAAATCCCAGTCTTCAATCAGGTCCAGGGGCTGAGCAAGCCCCTCCCAGCTGTTACCTGATTGGTAGAAAAGTTCCGCCAATCCAAATTGCCCTCCTCCAAGCCGGACTTGCTGGGCAAAAGCAGGGAACCCACCACAATATGTTGACGGTTTCGTAAATAATACACTGTGTAAATAGTTAGGCTGTATGTACTCCAGTGTGTGGGGAAACCACAGGAAAGCACTCCACGGAGAGATGGCCCCAGCCTTAGGGGCTGGGAGGTTGACCGAGGCCGTTTGACACCCCAGGACCCTGAATCCGGTTGAGGCCGTGGGTAGCACCATGGCTAGGGTAAGTAAGCACAGATAAGAGTAATGGGAGTAAGCACAGATAAGATTATATGTTGTAGATGGGTCAGCTATAAAAGGGGTCACTGGGTGTTATTGACAGACGCATTGGATTAGCTGAACCAGGTGTCTGATCCAATTTTGAGCCCTCTTGCAAGGTGTGCAGGGTGAGGAGTTGGGGGGTGTCTGTTCTGGAGACAAAGCCCTCTGTGCCTTCCTTGTGCACCGATCTAGTAATAGTAGGCCTGGGCCACCCACTTAGCCTAGTCAGCTATTGATCTTTCAGATCCCCTCTTGCCTTGAGGGTCCTGGCTCATAGCTTCCCATATTTCTGAATTTTGATGCTCAACCCACTGCTTTCTGCAGCAGAGATCTTCCCCTCCTCCCACTCCTGGAATGATTTCCTGCAGGGGTCATTAGCAGGGTTTCAACACAGACTGCCTGGAGCCAGAGCACAGCTCTCATACCCATAGCTTCATTATCAGTAGCAACAGTGGCTGGTTCTGTTGCCAACCACAGGAGGGGATGATGTGATGTGCAAGTTGTCACATGTTCTGTAATGCCCTTTGGTCCTCAGTACAGGACAGGATGACTTGTCCCCAGGGACTGCACTCACTTGGGGTTACTGATAGAAGGAGATGCAGGAATAGCTGTATGTTGCTCTGAGCCTTGCATGGGGGTGTAGCTTACTGAGAGTGAGAGTCTGTTTTGCTTCCCCACAGACGTTGAGGCGGAAGAGTCGATACTGCCTTCTCCAGAGACAGCAGAAGATAAGAGGAGAGATGCCAGTAAATCACTAATTTTTTTTTTAATCTGTTTGGCACATTTTCCTGGTCTCTGCACAGAGACATAGGGAGAAACTGCCTCTGCCCCATCTGAGATCAGAGTACTCAAATAAAGACTAAATATGCCTTGGACTTTTCCCCTTTGTCATTTCTACAAAACAGGAGTGAGTCATAGTTTCAAGTAGATGTTCTTTGGTTGGTTTTGGCAAAGACCTGCAAACTGAATCTTGTCAACCAGATCCCCAAACCTTTCAGTGAAAACCTGCAAAACCCAAACATTTAGAACAGCAATTCTTAACCTTGAGGAGCCAGGAGAGCTGTTCAAGGGTATTATTACATTAGGACTGGCAGGGGTGAAAGCACCTA
>NW_005842558.1:607151-612069 GCF_000455745.1 Alligator sinensis | reverse complement strand
CCCCAGACATTTCAAATAGGAGACCAAGATATCAACACCACTCTGATCAGCTGCTGCTTTTCCTAGTTGTTTGCAGCAGAAGAATGGCACTCATTTTTCTGGAGTCAAAAAATGAATGAAAGTGAAGTGCTGACATTTTCTGAGAAATTGCCTTGAGTGTAACAAAGAGTGGCCTTGAGTATAATAAGGTTGAAAACCACTGGCTGAGGGTTTTCTGATGATCACAGAAGACAGTGTCTGCAGAAAAGGAGGCAGGTTCTGAGGAAAAAGTTAATTTGGTCAAATATTAACCATTTTCCATTGTTTAAAATGTTTAGTGAGAAAACTTTGGACCAGCTCATTAGCAAGGCTTGGACACCCAGCCACTGAAATCAGCCATATCTAAAGTGTTGCCATTTGGCTTCAGAAGAACTGATGCATCTAAACCAGGGATGTCCAACCTTTTTGAATGTGGGGCTGGATCATGAACTTTTTATCACCCAGTGGGCCGGTGAGCCATATTCAAACACCCTCTGTCCTGGGCCAGAGAGACCCTGCCTGTGTAGCCCTACTGCACCTGCCTGTTACTGCAAGGTTCATGGTAGCTGCTGGTGGGCAGGGGCAGGAGGGACCCATTCTGCATCCAGCCAGCTACTGCCCCAGCGACTGAAGGGGAGAAGTAAATAGCTCCACATCTCCATCCCCCGAGCAGCGCAGCCCCATGAGCCGGCGCTGCCTATGGAGGGCTGGAGCAAGGCCCCTCACCCACCTGCCAGCACGGCCCCACTCACCATGGTGCCCAGCTGCCTGCGCACACAGCCCCGGTGGCCTCAGCGCTGTGAGCCCGGAGCACGGTGTCCGGCAGACACCAACTCCCGCTGCCTTGCCCCGCAGAGGTCATGCCAGGACCCTGCCTGCAGAGGCCCCCCCATGCTGGCTTCCCACGTGCTGCTGGGGACGGGAGGAGGCTGGAGCGAAAGTGGCAGTGGAACCATGCGCCACTCGGGACTGACTGGTGCAGGCTCATCCCGTCCTGAGCAGCACACAGCTCCACCACTGCTTCTGCTGCCCAGTGCAGACCCAGCCAGGCTCCTCCCGTCCCCAGCAGCATGTGGGAAGCCAGCTTCAGCCACATGCTGCTCCAGATGAGATGGGCCCGGCCGGGTCAGCAGTGGCCAGGAAAAGCGGCATGCAGCTGAAACTGGCTTCCCATGTGCTGCTGGGGATGGGAGGAGCCCAGCCGGGTCTGCACGGGACGGGACAAGCCTGGCCGAAGCGACAGGGGCTCAGCTGCATTTTCCCCCTGCCTGCACCGGTCATTCCCGAGCAGCACACGGCTCCATCACCGCTTCTGCTGGACAAGCCTGATCTAACATGACTATTCATGCCTGAAAATGTTGGATCTCAGTAACAGAGACAAGAAGTGGTTATTTTGTAGCAGAGGAAGTAATAATAATGCTAAGAAAATACCCAGCTTTTTCATTGCAGTCTCCCTCAGCAAATACCTGAGCAGTGTCAGTAATGTTGTCCCCATTTGACAGAAGAAGCAAATGAGGCATAGGGCAGTGGAGTACTTGCCCAAAGTCACCCAGCAGGTCAGTGGCAGAGCTGGTGATACAGCCCAGGTATCTTCTGCATGCAACTCCAGGCATCCTTGGCTCAGCCCCTGCAGACAGCTTGCCAGTGAGCCCTTTTGAGAAACTGGCCTCATTTAGGGGCATAAATGGGAGCTGGTCTCATCTTTAAAACTAGTTCTGTGTCCTCTCCAAAGGCAAGGCCCCTGTTTCTGGGGAGCACCAAACTAGAAGAGCAGATCTCAGTGTTGGCCCAAAGAATTTCTCTTCTGATCAACCAGTTCCTGGCTCCTGAGTTTTTGATCTGATAGCCGCGAAGGCTGGCAGGGCCCTCTGAAAGTGTCTGCATGAGCTGATCAGATTTTAGGAAGGAATGTATTACATTCATTGTAAAACAGCTGCCTTTTCCCCCACAAAATTTGTCAATGTGTTGTTTTTCACTTTTTAACTTTTTCAATTTAAGTAAATGAGAGAACCTGGTGGGCTTTCATGCTACATGAAATGAAAATAACTTCGCACCATGAGTTTGCAACAGTTCCATCTGTTGTCATAAGTCAAAGCTGATGGGCCCATGGGGCTGGCCTGGTTTGGACCTTCCAGCTCCTGAGGTCTGCTGCACACAAGGAAGTGGTGTCTGCATCGCATCCAGTCCCTTCTGACTCCGTGGTGGGAATAACCAAATGCCTGCTTATATCTGGGTTGCCTGGTGCCAGCGTTTGTCCAGAGTCTGGAGCAAGGCTGATATTAGCATCTCTGAAGCTGTCCCCAGACACTGTAGACACCCCGCCACCACACCCAGCACTCAGACCAGCAGCTGGACTTAATGAGGAGCTGGTGCTAGTAGCAGCCCCAGGGCAAAGAGAGGAAGCGGGGGAGGCGGGGTTTGAAGAAGTTGTAAGCAGCTGGATACATGTTCCCATGCCAGACATGACATGCATCTCTCATGATCTGGTGGGTGCCTCCAAGTGCAATGATTTTCTGTTTTGTCTTTGTGGCAGATTCCAGCCTAAAGTACATTAAGGAGAAATGGGTCCCAATTGCAGTTAGCCTGACCATCACAATTTTGCTCATTATCATCATTGCATTGGTGGGTGAGTAAAGAGCTGTTACTGTCCTGTTCTGCAGGGCAAATTTACCATTCTGCCTTCCTGATCCAGCTGCCATGCCCTGATCTACCCCTGCCTTTCCCACTTATTTCTCTGTTGCATGCTTCCATGGGAAGAACCTTTTCCCCATCTCTCCTTTCCCAGGGTCTTTCCAAACACTTTCCCATTCTCTGTTCAAAAGGAGAAGGGGTGCTTGGATTTCCAATATTCACAGTCAACGCAGATGGGTAAGTACTACGCTTTCAACTGCAGATCACAATGAGAGAAGGGAATTCCCACTTTGTCCCCTTCTGAGAAGGGTTGCCAGCAGTAAAACATGCTTCCAGGAAAGCAAAACTAAAGTAGTGTATCTAGCAAAGTCTAAAGAATGCCTTTCATGGCCTGGAATTGCTTGAATCTGGATAGAAAGCCTGCCATGGTGTGGTGGCTCAGGACATGTGAGATGGGCTGTGCGTACCCTGCCCCAGGCAGGGGAACCAAGGTCTCCTTCGAGGCTTCTTCATAAGAGGAAACACGCACTGTTGGCTAAGACTTCAGGGGGTGGGTGGCCCCAGCTGTTGGGGCTACAGGGAAGGGGCTAGCTGCTTGATCTTCACAGGCCAAGGCAGTGTTCCTGCTAGGGGAGAAGGCCATTTTTTATAGGAGGAGACAAACTGTGTGGCTTAGGGCTGAACTGGGTGGGGATTGGGAGTCATGCTGTTTCTTAGTGACTGTTAGGCCTTCCTAAAAAATAGAAACACAATCACAGGATTGGCAAGGGACTCCAGGGTCATCTGGTCCAGCCCCCTGCCCGAATGCAGGAGCACTGCTCTTAAATCATCTCTGTTCAATGCTTGTCCAGCCTCTTGCTGAAACCCTGCAAGGAAGGAGATTCCTCAGCTTCCCTGGGCAGTCGGTTGCACTGCCTCACTGACCTAACAGTAAGGAAGGTTTTCCTGAGATTGAATCTACATCTGATTTCCAATACCTTGAAGTGATTGCTTTGTATACTGCCCTCCGTAGCAAAAGAGAAGAGTTGTTCTCTCCCTCAGGGCAGCCCTTCAGATATGTCGTATCTTCTTTTAGTTTTCTTTTCCTGAGCATGGAATATGTCCTGTTCTCTCAACCTTTGCTCATCCAGCTTGCCTTGAACTCCGTGGTCATTTTTGTTGCTCACCTCTGGAGCTTTCCTCTATCTTCTTTACATTCTTCTTAAAATGTGGAGCCTAGAACTGCACACAGCACTCTAGATGAGGTCTAACCAGCACTGAGCAGAGGGGTGCAGTTTCCTCCTGCATCTAACACCCAGTACCCCTGTTCTTGCAACCCCAACTGTATCTGCTTCTTTTGCAGCTGCATCTCATTTCTGACTCCATGGAGTCTGTGATCCACCATAATCCCTAGATCCTTCCCAGCAAGGCTATCACGTGGACAGTTGGTTCCCATTCTGCATTTGACCTTTTGCCATCCTTCCCTAGATGTAGCATTTTACATTTCTCTGCACTGAACTTCATCAAGCTGTCTCTAGCCCAGCTTTCCAGCCTCTCAAGGCCCTTCTGAATTCTGTTCTTTTCCTCCAAAGTCCTTTTTGGTTTGGTTCCATCTGCAGACCCTGCTGGGGACCTCTCTATTCCAAATTATTAGCCTGATCAGTAACATCTGATCCAGGACAGATCCCTATAGAACCCTGCTCTAAACTTCCTGCCATTGTAACGTCAGTCCTTTATAGTGACTTTTTGCTTGTTCCTATTCCTCAAAAGCCTTACTGAAGTCTGAGCACACTGTATCCACTGCATTCCCTTCATCCACCCACTAATTACTTTGTTGAAGAAGATCAAATTATAGTAGTATCATAGTAGCTAGGGTCAGGAGGGACCTGAACAGACCATCTAGCCTGATCCCCTGCCACAGGCAGGAATGAATGCTGGGTTCACAAGACCCCAGACAGGTGATCGTCCAACCTCCTCTTGAATTTGCCCAAGGTAGGGGCAAGGACCTCTTCCCTGGGAAGTTGGTTCCAGATTTTGGCCACCCAAACTGTAAAATATTGCCTTCTGATCTCTAACCTAAACCTATTTTCCATCAGCTTATGACCATTGCTCCTCGTCACCCCCGGTGGTGCTGGGGACAAAAGGGCTCTTCCTATATGCTGTTGATCTCTCCTGATGAGCTTGTAGGCAGCCACCAGGTCCCCCCTCAGCCTCCTCTTGCTGAGGCTGAACAGGTTCAGGTCCTTCAGTCTCTCCTCGTAGGGCCTGTCCTGCTGCCCTCTCACCAAGC
>NW_005842558.1:597376-607019 GCF_000455745.1 Alligator sinensis | reverse complement strand
TAATGACTCCGAGATCCCTTTCCGCCTCTGTGCTTTCAAGAGGGGAACCCCCCAGCCTGTATGTGTGCTGTGGATTCCTTCTCCCAAGGTGCAGCACCCTGCATTTGTCTACGTTGAACCCCATCCTATTCTCATCTGCCCACTTTTGTAGTCTGTCTAAATCTAGTTGCAGCCTCTCTCCCCCTTCAAGTGTGTCCACCTCGCCCCACATCTTAGTGTCATCAGCAAACTTGGACAGTGTGCTTTCCACCCCCTCGTCCAAGTCGCTGCTGATGATGTTAAACAGTGCAGGCCCGAGGACCGAGCCCTGGGGTACCCCACTGCTCACATCTCACCAGGCTGAGTACAACCTGTCCACCACTACTCTCTGGGTGTGCCTCATCAGCCAATTTTTTACCCATCCAACTGTGCAGGCATCAATGCCACAGTCACTTAATTTATTGATGGGGATGGGGTGAGAGACAGTGTCAAAGGCCTTCTTAAAGTCTAGAAAGACTATGTCCACGGCAACACCATCATCCAAGGTTTTAGTTACTTGGTTGTAAAAGGCAATCAGGTTGGTCTGGCAGGACCTGCCTTTGGTGAACCCATGCTGATTGCCCCTGAGCATGATCTGCCCTGCAGGCCCCCCACAGATGTGCTCCTTGATGATCCTCTCCGAGATTTGTTCTTAGCAAAAATTGATTTGTTCTTAGCAAATCCACATGGCTGCTTGTGACCAGCTGCTCCTCTTCCAGCTGCTTACAAGTTTGCTCTAGGAAGTTCCTGGATGTTGCAGCCAGGCTGATGTCTTCAAATTCCCCAGGTCTGTTATGTCAGTCTGGGATGTGGATGGAAATACCCCTCTAACACAGGGGTAGGCAATGTTTTTGGCTGGAGTGCAGAAAAAAAACCCTCAGTGACTACCTTGGAAGGTGCTGGAGTGTTGGCATGCCAGAAAAACAAAATGAGGGCAGGGGGTACATATCAGGATGCCCTGCTCGTGCCCCTTGCCCCCCACTCAAAGGTCCTGCCCCCCAGCCCTACTCATCCCCCTTGACCCCCCCAACCCAAAGGCCCTGCCCCCCAGCCCAGGTGGCTATCAGAAGCTACCCAGAACCTGAGCCAGCTGCAGCTGGGAGGCTGCAAACAGCTGTTGCCTCCTTGCCCTGGCCCTGGCCCTGGCCCTAGCCCCCAGCTGACTCGCAGCCCCAGACCCGGGCCCGAGCTCCGGGGAGGCAGCATATACTGGTGATGCTCCCTTCTGTGCTGCCCTCACTGCCGCTTATTCAGAGCAGCATTGGAACCCAGTGCAGCAGGGCACAGTGGGGGGCACAGCAAGCTGCCTGCCACTCTAAGCTCCCCGCTGCCCTGGCCACACTTCCCCTGCAGGCAGGGGCAGCAGCGAGGGACACAACCCTGCGTGCTGCCCACACTGCTCCCATGCACACAGCAGAAGCGTGACCCAGCAGGACGGAGCATGCAGCAGCAAACAGCTTCTCTGCGGCCCCTCTGTGTGCTGCCACTCCAGGTCATACACTGTGCTCCCAGCACTGCTGCTCTCTCCTGGGCCTTCCAGAGCACAGCGTGTGTGACCCAGAGCAGCACGGCACAGAGGAGATGCACAGGGAAGCTGCCTGCTGCAAGCTCTGTGCTGCTGGGTCACACTTCCCCTGTGTGCACAGGAGCAGCGTGGGAAGCACTCAGGGTTGTGCCCCTCACTGCTGCCCCCGCCTGCAAGGGAAGTGCGGCCAGGACAGTGGGGAGCTTGGAGCGGCAAACAGTTTTCTGTGGCCCCCGCTGTGCCCTGCCACACCGGGTTCCACATGTCACTTCTGGGCAAGGGCAGCACAGCGGGGAGCATCACCAGTATTTGCTGCCTCCCTAGAGCCCAGGTCCAGGTCTGGGGCTGGGAGGCAGCAGCTGCTTGCAGTCTCTCAGCTGCGGCCGGCCCAGGTTCTGGGTAGCTGTTGATAGACACGGAGCCCGGGCTGCTCCCAGCAGGACTTTCATCCTCCCAGCCAGCTGCTGGGAGCAGCCCGGGCTCCGTGTCTATCAACAGCTACCCAGAACCTGGTCCGGCTGCAGCTGAGAGGCTACAAACAGCTGCTGCCTCCCCACCCCCGGCCCCAGCTGTCTCCTGGCCCCAGGCTCCGGGAAGGCAGCAGGCGCCCATTGGAGCCAGGCCAGGGCGGGGAGGCAGCAGATGTTTGTAGCCTCCTGGCTGCAGCCAGCCCAGGCTCTGATGTAGCTTCTGCCAGCCACGGTGCCCAGGCTGTTCCCAGAAGGGCTTGCAGCCTCCCAGCTGCCTGCTGAGAGCAGCCCGGGCTCCTGGCTAACAGCAGCTACCCAGAGCCAGGGCTGGATACAGCCAGGAGGCTGCAAACAGATGCTGCCTTTCAAGCCCCAGCACGTGCCGAGGAAGATGGCCTTGCATGCCATGCTTGGCACATGTGCCAGGGGTTGCCAACCCCTGCTCTAACATCTTCTCCCATCTCTTCCTATTCCCACCCTCAGTCCAGGCAGCTAGAGGGACTGGAGCAAATGCTTTGTATGATATAGGGTGCAGGGTTGTGGGGCGTGAAGGACAGATGAAAGTTGAGGTTGGTCTTCTGCTGTTCAGCAGACTTTCTCTGCTTCCCAGGGGACCCTGAGGCTGCTCTTAGTGGCAGCAATCATTAGCAGAGCTCTGTGTGCTCCCCAAACTCAGGGAGCACAGAGCCAGCCCTGTTCCCAAATGTGGCCTTCTAGCTAGTGAGCCTGCACAGACATCTTTGCTCATGCTTGAGTGTGTGCACTGGGAGACTGGAGTCTCCACAGGCCTCATCCCTCTGTTTTGGTCACTTGTTGACCCTGTGGCCACTTGCGTATTAGCTCTGGGTCCATGTTCAGTTCCCCTTGGGGCAGCCCAGATGGCAGCCATCACAGGAGCACCCACAGTGGGCCTTGCAGAAGAGAGGATGTTCGGAGGGCATGTGGGGCATCCATCCACAGGCCCAAGCCTTTCCTGGATTTCCCCCCTGGCTGCAAGATGAAGGTTTTGCTTTTTGCTTTTGAATTTGGGCCGTCTATCCCCACCATGATATGGTCTGGCCCCAGTTCAGGTGGGAAACAGGCGCATTCACATGCAAAGGGGATGTTTCTGGTCATGGAACCACCTTGACTCCTGTGGCCGATGCTCCTGCCTCCTGCAGCTGAGGACCAGGCCCCTAGATCTGTAGGGAGGTGTGGGTCCTAGTCCCTTCTCTTCCCTGGTGGGGTTTCCCTCTTCAGTGCAGATACTAGGAAGAAGTTGTTGGATGATTGACCACTATGCCCTTCTCTGTTTTCAGCCAGAAAATCTCCACCCTGCCCTTCTTGCACTGCTGCCTGCCCAGACAACTGGCCTGGATATCAAGGGAAGTGTTTTCTCTTCTCAGACACAGAAGAGTCCTGGAACTCGAGTCAGAGCAACTGCTCTTCGCATGGAGCCTCCCTGGCTGTGATTGACTCCCTAGATGACTTGGTAAAGAAGAAATAAGTAAACATTTACTGTAACCAGAGCCAAAAATGTTGTAGCCAAACAGTTTACTATCCCAGAGCCAGCAATTTCCTGCAAGCCCAAGATCCAGACAGCAAATGCTCTGAGCAAATGCTCTCTGGAGCTGGTAAAGAAATGGAAATTTGTACTGAGGGCAGAAGCATTGTTTAACTAGTTTATTGGAGGGAAAATACTGTTGGGTCTTCTCAAGATTTCTCATTTTGTTTCAAAAGCAAGTGTTAAGGGGGGGGTCTTTTTTTTTCTTAACCAAAAAAATTATGTTTGGTATTCAGGGAAAAGGGGGCAGGGACTCTTCTGCCTTGTCCCTGTTTTAAAAGCCTGAAAATTAGGAAGTGAGAGCTAGGTGTGCAAATAGCTGTGATGTATAATGTATGTGGTATCTTCCTAAGATATTCATGCTACGTCATAAAGGGACACCTTACTACTGGATTGGCCTTTGGAAGGAAACAAAGCATCGCTGGAGATGGACCAATGGCACCATATTCAATGGCCTGTGAGTCTGCTCATCCTATTCACTTTCTCAGCATGAGGGAAGCAAATACCTGTGTAACAGCTTGGGCCTTCCCTGCTGGAGCTAAGGGTCCTGGGCTGTTTGGCTTTGTAATAGGGGCCTTTACCCTGTCACTTGAAGCAAGAAAGAAGAGCTGGGTTAGTAGCTGCTATATGGGACTAAGCAGCCAGGTAACAGCAGGAGCAGGAGGCTTACATGGGCTAAGGGGAAGCACCTGAGCAGGATGGAAGAGCCATGTGACTGGAGGGCTGGTGCCCAGGGACTGCAAGCTCAGCTCCAGCATGGGAGCGGAAGGTTTGGCCCTGCCCTCTGCAAAGAGAGGAGCTTCAGGCAGGAGATGGGCCTGCAGGCATCTCCACTACTCCATCAGGGTGGAAGGAGACAGCCAAGATGAGAACATGAAGGGCTGTGGGACAGTGAACCAAAATGGGCTTGATCTTAGTTGGAAGCAGTTTGCTTGTATCTTGGTTTATGTTTATAACTGAGGGACCAGATAGTAGCCATAGGGCAGGTTTGGAGACAATTAAGGCCTCTCTAACGCTGCCTCATAGCCATGCTCATGCCTCACAGGTGTCACTCCACCATTACTTTCATGGGATTTCCCATGTTGTCTGCACGCTCTGCCCCTTGGGCTCTAACCCCTCTGTCTAAGCCTCAGGTTTCTTCCAGCCTTGGCCCCATGACTCTTGCTGAGGCCCTCAGCCCTGGCCCACTCCCTCAGGCTTTGACTCCTTGACCCCAGCCCCATCACATCCCTGTCCCATACACAGCTCAACACCGAGTGCCTGCTTGACACCTTGCTGCATTAATGCCCCAAAGGCTGCTTGGTGCCAGAGGGCATGGATAGAGTCAGTAGGGCCCAATCAGCTAGGTCATGTGGATCCAGGGGACACAATCAGGGACTTTCAGGAGGGAAAGCACACTCAGGGAGGGAAAGTACACTCAGGAAGGAAAGTACACTCTCCTTCGGGGCACAGCTGCATGTCAGTGAGCAAGTTTCATAGTAGCTAGGGTCAGGAGGGACCTGAACAGATCATCTTGCCTGACCCCCTGCCACAGGCAGGAATGAATGCTGGCTTCACAAGGCCTCAGACAGGTGATCATCCAACATCCTCTTGAATTTGCCCAAGGTAGGGGCGAGGACCACTTCCCTGGGAAGTTGTTTCCAGATTCTCACCACCCTAACTGTAAAATATTGCCTCCTGATCTCTAACCTAAACCTATTCTCCATCAGCTTATTACCATTGTTCCTCGTCACCGCAGGTGGTGCTGGGGAGAAAAGGGCTCTTCCTATTTGCTGTTGATCTCCCCTGATGAGCTTGTAGGCAGCCACCAGGTCCCCCCTCAGCCTCCTTTTGCTGAGGCTGAACAGGTTCAGGTCCCTCAGTCTCTCCTCGTAGGGCCTGTCCTGCTGCCCTCTCTCCAAGCGGGTGGCCTGAACCCTCTCCAGGCCGGCCACATCCTTTTTAAAGTGCAGTGCCCAGTACTGGACGCAGTACTCCAATTGCGGCCTGACCAAAGTCGCATAGAGGGGGAGGATCATCTCTCTGGACCAGCTTGAGATGCATCTTTGGATGCATGACAAGATGCAATTGGCTTTGCTGGCTGCGGTCTGGCATTGGCGGCTCATGTTCATCTTGGAGTCAGTAATGACTCCAAGATCCCCTTCTGCCTCTGTGCTTTCGAGAGGGGAACTCCCCAGCCTGTATGTGTGCTGTGGATTCCTTCTCCCAAGGTGCAGCACCCTGCATTTGTCTACGTTGAACCCCATCCTATTCTCATCTGCCCACTTTTGTAGTCTGTCTAAATCTAGTTGCAGCCTCTCTCTCCCTTCAAGTGTGTCCACCTCGCCCCACATCTTAATGTCATCAGCAAACTTGGACAGTGTGCTTTCCACCCCCTCGTCCAAGTCGCTGATGAAGATGTTAAACAGTGCAGGCCCGAGGACCGAACCCTGGGGTACCCCACTGCCCACATCTCGCCAGGTTGAGTACAACCCATCCACCACCACTCTGGGTGCGCCCCATCAGCCAATTTTTGACCCATCCAACTGTGCAGGCATCAATGCCACAGTCACTTAATTTATTGACGAGGATGGGGTAAAAGACAGTGTTAAAGGCCTTCTTAAAGTCTAGAAAGACTACATCCACAGCAACACCATCATCCAAGGTTTTAGTTACTTGGTTGTAAAAGGCAATCAGGTTGGTCTGGCAGGACCTGCCTTTGATGAACCCATGCTGATTGCCCCTGAGCATGATCTGCCCTGCAGGCCCCCCTCGGATGTGCTCCTTGTGACCCTGAAGACTTGAGGAAGGAGGGTAATTTGGTCACTGGAGGGTGTTACAGCCACCCTCAGAAGCAGGTCCTGTCACAGGTTTCCAGCTGGAGAAAATTCCTAAGCCTCCTTTGATGGGTCAGCCATTGAAGGGGGATATCCCTCTCCCCTTCCTCTCCCAACACACAAGTCCCATTTTCCCCCTGCCCTGATCGGAAGGACCTACAAGAAACTTGCTACATTCGGTTCCCTGCGTGGAACAGGCCAAAGTTTCAAACACTGATTACCTACCTGGCCACTTGTTTTCCAGCCAGAAGTGACTTGCTGAAGGAGGTCACGCAGGTAGGGCACATCTACATTGCCACATAGTTCTGTTCCCAGACTCAACCTCTCACCCACATTAACTGCCCACCCCCACTAGGAGCTCCCATCTCCCCTGCCCCATCAGCCCTCCAGTCTGCTCAGAGAAGCCCTCCTGGCTGTTGGGGGCTGAGGTGAAACTTCTCTGCAGCTCTCATCTCCCTGCAGCAAGTTCATGACTCCCTTGGGCACTGAGGGGCCTAGAAATCAGTCAGCGTCCTAGCCAGCTGTACCATCAACAGCCCAGCAAGGGAACACGGCTGGTGCAGGGCATTTGACTGGGGGTAATATGCCAAAACAAAGGCATAGATATTCCCATAACTGTGACTTTGGGTTCAAACCCAGATGCTGAGTCCTAGCCTGTTCCCCTGAGGCTGTTGCTCTGTACATGGCTGGGAAGGGCGTCATCTTTGCAACACAACCCCACTGCTGTCGTTGCAGGTTTCCAATCAGAGGAGAGGGGGACTGTGCCTATGTGAATGATGATGGTGTCAGCAGCTCCAGGTGCTCCTCAAAGAGGAACTTCATCTGCAGCCAGCCAGATAATTGTGCCAGAGGAAAGCCAAGCACCCTGATGGAAGACACAGCACCATATGTGATGTGAGGGACCAGTACAGAGTGTCCTGAGAGCCTGCAGTCTGTGCCCTGGTCATCCTGCCTCCGACCCCTGCTGAGAACCTCAGTGACAAGGCCTGTAAACCATAATTTGCTACAAAGTGACCTCCTTGCCAGGCTGCTCATTAGTCCTTTTTTAATAAAAACAAAAAAATTCATCATGCCTTTAATAGAAGCATGTGATCCACACAGCTCAGACTTTAACCCCTCTGTTTTCATTGCATCATTAAGAGCAATTTTCCAGCTCTTGTGAGTACAAAGAAAATCTTCTCGATGCAGATGTATCCTGTGCCTGCTGAGAGCCTGAAACACTAATAAGAAAATTGTCTTTTCATCTAACTGCTGTGAGGTCTCCAATCAGGACCATGGTGCTGTTGTTGAGAAGGAACCTGGTGTTTCATGAGTCTCCTGTTCTGACCCTGCCTTTTCTATCCAAAATATTTAGTGTAATTTATCTAAAAAATTTGTTTGCATTAATTTTATATGTCAGCAGTCAAAAAAAGGGAAGGAGGCTAAGAGACCACTTGAATCAGCAGGGACATTAGGGAACTTCTCAAAAAGAACAAAGAAGTGTACATGTACTGGAAAAATGGTTCACGATCCAGAGAGGAGTAAACTCATATGGTCAGGGTCTGCAGGTATGAGACAAGGAAAGCCGAGGCATGCATGGAGATCAAGCTGGCATCCAGAATAAAAGACAACAAAACATCCTTCTATAGGTACATAGAAAGCAAGAAAAAAAAATCAAGCTCCACTGTGGGACCCTACTGAATACGGAGGGGAAAGCCCACAGTTGATCCCCATGAAAAGCCAGAGCTCCTAAATACTTACTTTGCATCAGTATTCTTGAAATCAAATGGGAACTCATCACCTGTCCAGAGGCCCAAAGAATATGCTGATGACAGCAGTCCACATAAAATCAGTCCTGAACAGGTGAAGGTACTCTTAGACCGTATGGCTGTTTTCAAGTTGGCTGGGCCAATTGACCTTCATCTGGCAAGGCTGTTTGAAGAGTTGTGGAATTCAGGAATGGTCCTGAATGACTGAAAGAAGGCTAATATTGTGCCTATCTTTAAGAAAGAAAAGAGGGATGACCCTGCAAACTATAGACTGGTCAGTCTGACTTCAATCCTGGGAAAAATCTTCAAAAAAATTGTCAAGGAGGCTTTCAACCACAAGCTCATAACTGATGGGGTACTGAGAAACAACCAGTATGGCTTTGTCAAGGGGAGGTCATGCCTAACGAACACAGTGTCTTTTTATGATCAGGTAACTAACCAGCTGGACATGGGACAGGAGGTGGACGTCATCTACTTAGACTTCAGCAAGGCCTGTGATATTGTTTCCCATGAGATCCTCCTAATTAAGTTGGAGGGTGCTGGCCTGGACCAGTCAACAGTGAGGTAGGTTAACAGCTATCTCAGAGGCTGATCCCAGTGAGTTGTAATCAACGGGATGGCCTCATCCTGGAGGGATCAGTGCTTGGGCCCATGCTCTTTAACATCTTTATCAATGACCTGGATGAGGGAGTAGAAAGTGCAATGCTTACGTTTTCAGATGACACCGAGCTGTGTGGAAATGCAGGCACATCTGATAGGGCAAGGATCCAGAATGACCTTGACAGGCTGGTCCTATGGGCTGAATGTAAGCAGATGAGGTTCAATAGGGACAAGTGCTGGGTCCTTCATCTGGGTAGGAAGGACCTTCACCACAACTATACTATTGATGGTGGTCCACTGGCTGACACCTCATGTGAAAGGGGCCTGGGAGTTACAGTCAACCAAAGGATGAATATGAGCCACCAGTGTAACGAAGTCACCAAAATGGCAAATAGAGCTGTGGCGTGTATCAGCCAATGTGATACCAGTAGATCCAGAGAGGTGCTACTCCCCCTCTATTTGACATTGGTGAGGCCACAGCTGGAGTACTGTGTCCAGTTCTGTGCACTGCACTTCAAGAAGGATGTGGATAAGCTTGAAAAGGTGCAGAGAAGGTGTAACAGGGGACCTGCTCAGGGCTGCTTTCCCTGCAGCCTGCCCACCTGTTCCTGGGCTAACAACCCATGTTCTCATCCACCACACCTTGTTGTTAATATTTTATTATAGATTCATAGATTGTAGAGTCAGAAGGGACCACAATGGATCATCGTGTCCAACACCCTGCCCCTGGCAGGAAACAGGACCGAGGTCAGATGACTCCAGCCAGGTGGCTATCTAGCCTCCTCTTGAAGACCTCCAAGCTAGGTGAGAGCACCACCTCTCTTGGAAGCCCATTCCAGATCCTGGCCACCCTTACTGTGAAACATTTCTTCCTAATATCCAACCTAAGTGGGGAGCCGGAGGAAAAGCAGGGGCAACATTGG
>NW_005842558.1:596538-597366 GCF_000455745.1 Alligator sinensis | reverse complement strand
GGGCAACTGACAACTGACGCCCAGGAAAAAGCCAACCTATTAAATAGGTACTTTGCGTCAGTCTTTCATCAGTCCCATGGGACGCCCATGCCCGCTACAGGGCCGGGAAGTCCGGGTGAGGGTGATCCCCTGCCCTCCTTTAATGCTGACTTTCTGAAGGAACATCTTGAGAAGCTGGATACCTTCAAGTCAGCTGGCCCTGACAATCTTCACCCCAGGGTACTCAAGGAGCTGGCGAGCATCATAGCCCAGCCTCTAGCACGGATCTTTGAAAACTCTTGGCGCTCTGGTGTAGTGCCCGAAGACTGGAAGAAGGCCAATGTGGTGCCTATCTTCAAGAAAGGGAGGAAAGTGGATCCAGCTAACTATAGGCCCATCAGCCGACTTATATCCCGGGGAAGATCTTAGAAAAGTTTATTAAAGAGGCCATCCTTAATGGACTGGCCGACACCAACACCTTAAGGGATAGCCAGCACGGGTTTGTTGCGGGTAGGTCTTGCTTGACCAATCTCATTTCCTTCTACGACCAGGTGACCTATCACCTGGACAAGGGAGAAGAGATTGATGTCATATATCTTGACTTCAAAAAAGCCTTCGATCTGGTGTCCCATGATCGCCTCTTGGAGAAACTGGCCAATTGTCGCCTTGGGTCCTCCACGATCCACTGGCTGGAAAATTGGCTCCGGGGTCGGACCCAGAGGGTAGTAATCGATGGAAGTCACTCATCGTGGTGTCCTGTGACCAGTGGGGTCCCCCAAGGCTCTGTCCTTGGACCCATACTGTTCAACATCTTCATTAATGATGTGGACACTGGAGTCAGAAGCGATC
>NW_005842558.1:591591-596380 GCF_000455745.1 Alligator sinensis | reverse complement strand
CACCCAGCACTCTTCCCTGCCTATGCAGGGGGTCAGACTCGATGATCTCAAGCAAATCCCGGGACGTCTCAAGCAAATCCCGGGACGTCTCTCAAGCAAATCCCGGGACGTCATTCTCCCCCTGTACTCGGCCTTAGTGAGGCCGCAGCTGGAGTACTGTGTCCAGTTTTGGGCTCCACAATTCAAAAAGGATGTGGAGAAGCTTGAGAGAGTCCAGAGAAGAGCCACGTGCATGATCAGAGGTCAGGGAAGCAGACCCTACGATGACAGGCTGAGAGCCGTGGGGCTCTTTAGCCTGAAAAAGCGCAGGCTTAGGGGTGATCTGATGGCCACCTACAAGTTTATCAGGGGTGACCACCAGTATCTGGGGGAACGTTTGTTCACCAGAGCGCCCCAAGGGATGACGAGGTCGAATGGTCACAAACTACTTCAAGATCGTTTCAGGCTGGACATAAGGAAGAACTTCTTTACTGTCCGAGCCCCCAAGGTCTGGAACAGCCTGCCACCGGAGGTGGTTCAAGCGCCTTCATTGAACACCTTCAAGATGAAACTGGATGCTTATCTTGCTGGGATCCTATGACCCCAGCTGACTTCCTGCCCTTTGGGCGGGGGCCTGGACTCGATGATCTTCCAAGGTCCCTTCCAGCCCTGATGTCTATGAAATCTATGAAATCTAAATCAACTCTCAACTAGTTTACATCCCTTATTCCTAGTCACTCCCTGGGGTACCTTAGTAAACAGCGCTTCCCCTATTCCCCGTTGACCTCCCCTAACAAATTTATAGGTGGCCACAAGCTCTCCCCTCAGCCATCTCTTGTGAAGGCTGAAGAGATTCAGCTCTCTCAACCTCCCCCTGTAGGGTCTATCACGAAGGCCACTAATCATGCAAGTGGCCCTCCTCTGGACCCTCTCCAGATTCCCCACATCCCTCTTGAAGTGCGGCACCCAAACTGGACACAGTACTCCAACTGCGGCCTGACCAGTGCCGCATAGAAGGGGAGCATCACCTCCTTTGATCTATTAGTCATGCACCTGCTAATGCATGAAAGGTGCGATTGGCCTTGTTGATGGCCTCATTTCACTGCCAGCTCATGTTCATTTTAGAGTCAATTATGACTCCAAGATCTCTCTTTGCCTCCAAGCTGCTGAGAAGGATACTCCCCAACCTATAGGTGTCCTGGGGATTCCTCCTTCCCAGGTGAAGTACCTTACATTTATCTTTATTAACTTTATTATCTTTATTAGTAGATGTTAATAAACGGGAGGCTGCCCATTTTCTGCCCTGATGCTAGGGGGTGCTACCTGCAGCTCCTTTCCTTCCCTACCCCACAGCCCATGCCTCGCAGATAGCATCTAGATGTTTTCACTATCACCAGCCCCTTGCTGGGCCCCAGAATCCTACTATTGAACCCCACCTGGATTCCTCCCCTCAGGCAGACTCTTCCGCCATCATACCAGGCTACATAGCTCCCTGAACTGATCCCCCTTTCGGTGTGATTCCTCCGACCAGGACCTTCAGCTCTCTAGCCCTGGCCCACCTCCAGGCTAGCTGGAACCCCAGGCCCTCAGCTCTTGGGTGTTCCTCACAGTGGCCCCCAGCCCTTCACCCCTTCCAGTCCTGGCCCCAGCATGGACCAGTCAGGGGTCTCAAGAAACTCACCCAATTGGGTGGGTTACCCCTTGTTTGGAGGGCCCAGAGGGGTGGACCTTTAGAGAATGAGGAAAGGGCCAAATCTCAAGAAACTGATTGATAATCAGGAAAGACATAAGGTTAGGGAGTAACCAGACACTTGGGAACCAGCTTGAAATTCCTATGGATAGCAGATATACTGATGGGATATCTCATGGTTTCTTCAGAAACAATAGATAGCTTGCAGCATCAGGGTTTTGGATTTTCACTTGTTGTGAACAAGCCTCAGCTTAGCATGACTTTTCCAGATCTTACTATAGTCTTTTAACAGACTTAAGGCAATTATTGGAGTGTTCATAACCTTTGGGCAGGAGGACTTCCACCAGTCGTCTCGGGAAAAGTATGACAACACCTGTGATTAGGGTTCCAACGGGCTGGACGCTGTGATGAACCCTTAACCATTGTTCAAATGTTGCCCATACCTGCTCTGACTCGGTCTCTTGCCTCAGCATTCCCTAACCCAGCAACCGAGTTTTAGTCAATCAAGTTTAAATAGGCCTCCCATAGTGGGACCGGGGACTGTATGGCCCGAGATGCCTATTAAACTTAGAGGTGTGTGTGTGTCTTGGGGTGGGGGAAGTCCTTTGTAAATCCAGATTAGAACTGGTCTGATAAATGCTGAGCTGGGTGTGTGTGAACATGGGTTGATTAGCATTTGGAGCACAGATTCCCCATCATGCAGTGCTCCCCTGCTTCTCTGATCCCAGAATTCACTGCAGTCTCTGCTTCAGGCTTTCTGTTCTCCATCTCTCATGTAAATGAATGGTCATCTGGTTCCATCTCGGATGCAAATGAGACCTAGGGCAGTTGTTTCACTCTTGTCACCCTTATCTGGAGGGTCTTAGGTGTGTCTCCCACTGCATCTTAATCAGTTTCATTTATGGGGGGAGGGGGAGAAGTGAGTCCTTTGTGAGTCAGACAGGCTGTGTCCTGTGCCAGGGTTGCCCAAGAACACAGAGCTGAGACATAACATTGCTGAACCCATGTGATGTTTTTATGTCCAAAATCTACACATGATTCCCACTTGCTACTTGCCTCCACTGTCATCAGCGTTGGTGAGCAGTCCCCACTCACCACTAGCTGCTGCCCCCCACCCCCCTCTTCCCACCACCGACATCATCACCAGCATCTGTGGGAATACCTGAGTTTCTGGTGCAGTGCAGCTGCATGGTCCTAGGCCAGAAGCTCCTGCTGAGGCTTCCAGCTGGTGAAGGGGGGCTGAGGGGGCTCTGCTGTTGCAGGAGCCCACCAGAGCTTCACCTGAGTCCTACTGCCCCTGGCTCCTGTCATTTTTTAAGGGAACCAAGGGCAGATAAATGTTAATTTTCCGAATTTTTTAGGGGCCCCACTGGCTGGATAGAATAGCTTCACAGGCTGGATTTGGCCTATGGGCTGTATTTTCCCCACCCCTGCTTTAACCTATGGCCTAGCAAAAGCTGCTAACCACAAAGCAGAATGATATTCTTTAATTGTTTGTATTGTTGCTTTTTTCTTCTTGCTCTGTATCAATAAATTCACCTATTATTGACTGGCAAGTGTTGTGGTCAGTCTAAAAGTTGTGCCCACCCAGCAACTTCACCAGGACACAAAAGTAGTAACCTAACTGATCAGAGAATTTGTTGATGCGGAGTAATTTGTTTTAGGGGGGTTAGCTGAAACTTGTAGTAAAGTAGAGTTGTATAGAAAATAAGTTATAAGTATCGTGCAGGAGATGTTGTTTGTTACTGCTGGCCAGGAGACTTTGCTGTCCCTGTCAGGCAGAGTAATGAACATGAGTATATGCTATGGTCTGCTTGAAATTAAGTAAGAATCTTCTGTTGTATTTGCAATGGGAAGCTAAAAAGCAAAGAAAATAATCTCTCTGATAGAAAGGTTATGTGAATGAACAAGGTCCTTTGTCTGTCTTACATTTCTCTAACTGTTTTTGATTTCTCTGAAGCTGTACTGCTTATATAACACTTTATTTTACTTGCACTAGTAACTTACACTTTATAAACTCTACATCAAACACATACCTGCTCTTGTTCTTTCTGCACAGAAGACTGTAATTATTCTCCCAAAGACCTTAGCATCAAAGGACCTTCTTCATTCACATAACCTTTCTATCAGAGAGATACCAGATCCTGCGGACTATATGCGAGAAAATACGGTATATGTAGTGTGTAATTTGTCACCCATGGTCTTTGAAAGGAATTTTCTTAGTCTTTAAGTGACTTGCTGGGCTGTACAGCTGTAAAAAAGAGAAATTTAATAAATAAATTAGTTTGCAAAGAGCAAGGCAAGAAGGGACCACTAATGAGAACAGATTGTGAAGTCTGTAGCCCAGAAAAGTTATGGTTAAAATCTGTTAAGGAAGGGAAAACTAAAATTTAAATAAAACCTAGAAAAAGTGTTAGGATTCTAGAGAGTTGCTAGAGAGAAAGAGAAAGGAAAAGAAAAATCTAATAAAGAGTCTGCAGAGCCTTAAAAGACCAAGTAGTCTAGCAGTCCAAGGAAGGGGCACAAAGAAAAAAATCACTGTTAGAGCTGCCAAAGCTGGGAGCCTGCAATCTCAGCTACCCTGAGGGAGGGCTAAAAATCCCAGAAATCAGAAACTGTGTCCATAAGAAGTAAAGAAGATCAGAGCAGGAAAGTAAAGAGTGTAATACTAAGTATGACCTAAAACTGCCACCCTCCTAGGTGTGGTTAGTGTAGTAGAGCTACCTGTAGCAGGGTAGGCTCTGCAAAATGCTGCAGAATAACCACCCTGGAGAATAGGCAGAGACAAACATAGAATGCCTCAAAAACCTAGCTCCCACCTCCTTGTAAGTTATCCTTCATTAACAAAAGGCTAAGGGAAGCATATTCCGACAGAAAAAACCCTTGGTGCAAGCCAAGGAAAAGAAATGTGTGACATAAAATGCCCACCACTTTAAAAGACCACTGCTGTAAAAGCAGCCTCTGCAAGGTGCAAGTGTAGCAGAAAGCCCCCTTTTCCTCTTGCCTGCATTTGCTCTCCCCTCTTTGGATATGTTTCTCTTTTTCTACCTTTTCTTCCTTCCTCTTTCTTTCACTTTAAGATAAGGAATTGTGTTTTAAAATTTGTATGTGTGCATTTTG
>NW_005842558.1:585250-591427 GCF_000455745.1 Alligator sinensis | reverse complement strand
AGTGAGTGAATCAGTGATTGAATGTGTAACATGGAAGCAGGCAGCAATTAACACCTGGGAAGCTGCAGATCAGCCAACGGAAGAACTCAATAGAAGACAATGTAACAACAGGGAAATCTCTAAACGTCACTGATCAAGGGCTAGAAGCCCTGGCCTGAGTTAATCAATGCAAGGGACCAACTTTTGGGCTGAGTATCTCCAGATCAACCGCTCCCAGAGCCCTATTCTAAATTCATCAACAGACTCCCAAACCTGCACGTACATACGGACGACCCCTGGGGCTGACAGATGCTATCCAGTAGCCACCGATGGGGGGGAAGTCCCACAAGGGTCGATGACCCCTGGATTGGGCAAACCAGAAAACTGGGGAGTCACCAAAGTCTGCCAGAGACAGATAAAAGGCAATGGAAAGTGACCCTCAGTGGCGCCCTCTTGATCTCCAACTCGACCAGACCTGTCCAGCCAGAAGGACCAGCCAGCGACCCCCTTCTGGAAGATAACACCACGCTGAAAGAAGCCTCAACAACAGACTCCAGCGCTTGTAGGATAGGTATACCTGACTCTGTAGTCTGCTACTGTGTGTGTGTATGTGTGTGCATGTGTGTGTGTGTGGGGACCAGCCCCAAGGTTTATGATTACAGTGTTTCAATCCACCTAATAAACTAGAATTTTAAGGATCCCGAGTTGGACATTTGTAGCCAACACAAGGAGAGGACATTTTTGAATGAGCTTAAGAATAAACTAACTATAAGCCAAGCAAAGCCAGCCAGAAGTGTGAGCTTAAAAATAAACTAACCAAAAGCGGGTAAGACCCTCCCTTTTTGTTCTTGTGTTATACAGGATAAAATCATCACTGAAGCATCATAAACTTTGCTGAATACAAGAAAGAAATCAAGTTTTACTGTTGTCACAACCCAATTAATCAGTGCCCATGTCACAAGCAAGAAACTTAAATTTATGCCCACGTCACAACCAAGAAATGAATCTTAAGCCTACTAGCAAGAAACGAAACTTAAGCATGATTTATGATTGGTCAGAGTAAAAGGGAATAGCCCTGCCATAAATCCCTGCAATAAAACCTGAGCGAAAACTGTATATAATTGGTCAAGAAACAAGCTCAGGCCCCTCACATGTAACAGACAGGAAATCTGACCCACTACCTTGCAACCTGATAGCACAAAGAACTGCTGCTTGCCAGAAAATTAAAGATTCCACTTAGCAGTTCATCATTGGATACCTCCATTAGATACCTCTGTCTATAAATAGTTTAGAAGCTTCCGCCCAAGTTGGAGAACTCTGGGGAAATCTCTGAGGAGAAGCTTGAGCTCATCACCAGAGTGACTTGGTGGTCTGATCAACCACTAACGACTCCCCGTCATCGTTAATCTTGACATATTAAAGCCCTGCAGGCCCGATAGTTTGTTCCCGCGCCACATTCGTCATTACTTGTCTGTAACCCCAACCCGTACGCTTGACTGTAATCGATGCAACTGTAACGGAACAAAGGCTCAGCCTGCATCGCACGTCACTATCTGGGCGACGTAAGTAAACAATCTCCTGCAACCAACACGCATCTGTGCCTGGTTAATTTCACCCCATCCATTAATCACCCGCCTGTTAAGGTGAAAGTTTTATTGCTCCGGTGGAAGTCAGAAAGCAGCTGCTGGCGGCTGCTCTGATTCCTGACAACTGTGTTATGTGTAGTAACTGTGTTTTACTATGTCTGTAAAATGCTATTATTATAAGTAATTGTGATGTCAATTATGTTGGAATATAAAATGTAAAGCAAAACTTCTTGATAAGCTATGAAATACCTAAAAAGTGGCTACAAAAAATGAGACATCATACAGAACATCACCTTCATGACCTTGCAGAGTTCAGCCGTACCAAAGATCAAGAAGGCTACTGAATTGTTTGTTTTATTGTTATCTTTTGTTTCCTTTTTCCCCCCTTGTTCTTGTATATATATGCTGCATTTATAAAAAGCACATCAATTCAGCTGCATATTCATGCTAATGGAAAAGCAAGAAATTATCCCTATGGTATCATCATCCCAGTTCCTGGCTCTGTCCCAGGCTAGAAAGCAAGTAGCCTGAGCACTCTCCCACTCATTACCAATGATGGCCAAAAGGGCAGTCCTTTTATCAAAGCAACACAAAAGCACCATCTACCTTGCCAGGCCCAAGGGGTGTATTGTGTGGAGAGAGAGATGACCTCTGGAGAATCAGGTGGGTTTCTCTTTTGCTGCCTATACTAATTCTGTGAGGGAATGTTAAGGTGACAATATTTCTATCTTGGGAAGCAGTGGGGGAAACTGTACCCCAAATGCTTAAAAGCAAACTTCATGTCACATCTATATGTCAAAGTCCACCCATTGACTGGAGAAGTGGGGTGAAGGCCTTAGACATGTGTGGTACGCATCTTAATTGTGTCAACCATTTTCTGAGGAAAAGCAGCAAGTGAGTCTGTGTGAGTTTGTGTGCTGTGAATGAGGTGAAGCCTCAGGAATGTGGAAGATGGTATAACCTGGGACAGAAAAACAGACTGGAATGTGAAAAACAACACATAATTGGTAGCAGAATCCAAGATGAACATGTGCAAAAAATTGAATGGTGGTTGGTGAAGGAGCCTCCAGAAGCTTCCAGATTTTGGTCAAAGTCCACCCATTGACCGGAGAAGTGGGGTGAAGACCTTAGACATGCGTTCATAGGAAAGAGGCATGTAAATTAAATGAATGCATAGGCAATTCCATGCTAATGAAACAAACAGTAAACAGAAGCAGAGCTTGAGATAGGAGGAGATATGGGTGGAGCAAAAGGAGGAGTGAGGGTGAAGTGAATGTTAATGAGTATAAACCGAAGTGTATAAATGTGGAAAAAAACTATTGTCAGTGCAGGTCCCCGGTTTATTGGTTGTTTGGGACCTTTGTCCGAAGCTGTCTCCATTCTGAATAAAGCTCTGGTGAGCAATGTGTACTGGTGTTTGCTCCCTGCTTCCTTTGGCTAATGAGTAACAGGACCCATGAGCAACTGGATCATCGTCTCCCTAGTCATTGGGTGCCGCATGGAGTCAGGGTCTAACGTGTAGGTCAAGCGTAGTTTCTAGGACTGTGCAAATAGGCAGCTATTCAATCCAGCTTCAGATCCAGCCTTTTTGGATGCCAGAGATCCAATCCAGAGCTCTGAATCAGTTTCCCACTTCGATCTGGCCAAAGCGGCTCCGAAGCTTCAGAGCTGCCTTGCAGATCTGGCCATAAGGTATAATGGGGAATCAATGAAATATCTATAACTTGGTTATTTTTTGTCTTATGCGGATGAAACTTGCAGGAGTGCACAAAGCCTGCAGAGTTTCAAGAAGATCAGTGCAGGGGTTTGGGGGAAACTGTACCCCAAATGCTTAAAAGCAAACTTCATGTCACATCTATATGTCAAAGTCCACCCATTGACTGGAGAAGTGGGGTGAAGGCCTTAGACATGTGTGGTACGCATCTTAATTGTGTCAACCATTTTCTGAGGAAAAGCAGCAAGTGATTCTGTGTGAGTTTGTGTGCTGTGAATGAGGTGAAGCCTCAGGAATGTGGAAGATGGTACAACCTGGGACAGAAAAACAGACTGAAATGTGAAAAATACAGTGGAGTCAAAACTGCAGGCATGGTAGCCCCTGGTAAGGCCACAAAGCCTGCCAAGTTTCAAGGTAATAGGTGCAGGGGTTTGAGGGGAACTGCACCTTAAGCTGCTGACAGGCAAAACTTGTGACATAGATGACCCTGTGTGTGTTAAGGCGTAGCAGGCTTAAAGCTGCAAGGGTGGTGGCCCCTGCTGAGGCCACAAAGCCTGCCAGGTTTCAAGGAGATAGGTGCAGGGGTTTGGGGAAACTGCACCTCAAGCTGCAGACAAGCAAAACTCGTGACATGGGTGACACTGTGTGTTAAGGCGCAGCAGGGTGTTAAGGTGCAGACACTGTGTGTTAAGGTGCAGCAGGGTGAAAACTGCAGGCCTGATAGCCCCTGCTGAGGCCACAAAGCCTGCCAGCTGTCAAGGATATAGGTGCAGGGGTTCTGGGTACTGGGGCCCTGACTTCTAGCTGCTGACAGACAAAACTCATGATATAGGTGCTTGTGCAGCTGTGTCTGAAGCACGGTCCAAAGCCTCGCACAGCCCTAGTAGTTTCCCATCTCTGCTGTCCTCCCCATGAACAGCCTGCCTCCCCCATCCTTTGTCCACTCTGCTCCTATTCTCTTCTTGCTCTCATCCCTCCCTTCTCTCCACTCAGTTTAATTCTTCCATTTACTTTCTCCTTCCCCCTTGGCACCTCCAATCTGTTCTTATTTGATAACTTACAGGAAATCAGCTGGTGTGTCCAGGAAAACACCACCCTGAATCAACCCAGCCTGAACAGAGCAGGAAGAATAATCAGCAGAAGATGGAGCAGTGCAGCCTCAGACACTCCAGGACTTCTGCCAAGCCTGAATCACCCAACACTGTGAGGACTGTGCTCATGTTTCAGGTGACACCTTCTTCTGTCCCAGCTACAGAGCAGGGTTCCACAGAGGGAGCTTCCAGCCCTACTCAAAACAGAAACCTGGTGGAGAAGGTGAAACAGCAGTGTCTGAAACCAGGAAAGGAGCAGATGGGAAATCAGTGTGAGAAGCACCAAGAGAATTTCAAGCTCTTCTGTGAGGAGGATGGAGAAGCCATCTGTGTGGTATGCAGGGAGTCCCAGGATCGCTGCAGTCACACAGTGGTCCCCATTAAGAAGGCTGCCAGCCATTACAAGGTATGAAACAGAATTGATCTGGAGGAGTCCATTGTGCAGATACATTTTGTCTATCGCTTCTCGGCCTCTTGTTGGCCAAGATCAAGCAGGGAAGAAGGCAGTGGCTATGGCTGATTACTGCACTGGTCTGAGACCCAAGCAAAAATGGATTTAAAATGGTGCTGTGTAGTGGAGGGTACACCCCAGTCCAAATGTGGACAGTACTTCCTACAAGAGCCTCAGAGTTAGCTTCCCACTGGCCAGCTTCCAGTGGGAGGATCTCAGCTGCACGCTGACTTTATGGAATTGGGGGACTCCCCCTTGCTTCATCCTGCGGTGGTTGGCTGAGGACAAGTGAAACTTGGGGGCATCCGAACCCCAAGCCTCCGGGTTTGGTCCTGCCTGTAGGATGCCTGCCAAACACTTTGGAAGTATCTAAAGCCCCAAGCTGAAAAGTCTGGGGTGGAGGATAATTTCCAGTAGCAGGGCCACAGATGGTTTCTGAATGATCCAAAACTGATTAGCCAGAACTGATCTGGCTAATTTGACCTGGAACACGACAAATTTTCTAAAATATATATATATATATATATATATATATATGTATGTATATATTCCCACATTCATGTCTTTGTCCTTGTGTCTCCAGGCTCTCCAGCCCATTTAAAGTGGCAGAAACTGCTGTCGCCCTGAATTTCCAGGCCTTCCAACAACGGTATTACTAGTACCTACAATATTCTCTTGCGTACTTCTATGCTTGATCTCACCATAATGAAAATTAGTCTGGAAAGTTCCCAAGGATTTTCACAGCCCCATACTCTGATTGGAGATAGCAGAGACTTTCATAGATTCATAGACTCATAGATTGTAGAGTCGGAAGGGACCACAATGGATCATCGTGTCCGACCCCCTGCCCCTGGCAGGAAAGAGGACCGAGGTCACATGACCCCAGCCAGGTGACTATCTAGCCTCCTCTTGAAGACCGCCAAGCAGGTGATAACACCACCTCTCCTGGAAGCCCATTCCAGATCCTGGCCACCCTTACTGTGAAAAATGTCTTCCTAATATCTAACCTAAATCCACTCTCAACTAGTTTACACCCATTATTCCTATTCCTAGTCACTCCCTGGGAAGCCCTAGTAAACAGCGCGTCACCTATTCCCCGTTGACCTCCCCTAATAAATTTGTAGGCGGCCACAAGATCTCCCCTCAGCCATCTCCTGTGAAGGCTGAAGAGATTCAGCTATCTCAACCTCCCCCCGTAGGGTCTTTCCCAAAGGCCAATAATCATGCAAGTGGCCCTCCTCTGGACCCTCTCCAGATTCTCCGCGTCCCTCTTAAAGTGCGGCACCCAAAACTGGACACAGTACTCCAACTGCAGCCTGACCAGTGCCGCATAGAGGGGGAGCATCACCTCCTTTG
>NW_005842558.1:576227-584417 GCF_000455745.1 Alligator sinensis | reverse complement strand
TCCAGCTCCTCCAGGAGCTCCTTAACTATTTCAGAACTAACCATAGGCGGGCTGGTGCCCTCTGGACATCCGTCAGTGATCGAGGTGGGGGAATTGGCATGATCGGTACTTAGAAATACTGAAGCGAAGAACTCATTGAAGAGCTCTGCTTTTTTCCCTGCATCAACCACCAACTGTCCCGAATTGTCCTGCAGGGACCCTATGTTGCTCTGAGCTTTCCTTTTGCCCGCTATATACCTGAGGAAGGACTTTTTATTGTCCTTGATTGTTGAAGCCAGCCTGAGCTCAAGCCCTGCCTTGGCCTGTCTAACCGATTCCCTGAAATAACGCGCCAGGGAGGTATATTCCTCCTTGGTGGCTGCTTCCTGCTTCCATTGCCTATACAGCTCTTTCTTTGCCCCCAGCCTCTCCTGGAGTTCCCTGTTCAGCCAAGGGGGCTTTTTTGCTTGGAGGAAAGACTTAGAGGAAAGAAGAAAGCAGCAGCAGGAGGAAGAAACTCCCAAATTCTCCTGAATTGCTGAGGTCCACAGGGAGAGCCTCACTCCCTGGACTGTGGGACTGTGCGGTGGCCGTGCTCTCCTGTGGAAAGAAAAGGAGTGTGGAGAGAGGGAGCAGTGTAGGAGAGCATCTGGGTAGGGGCAGTCTGTCTCTAGTTATTGTTAGACTGACCTGCATAGGTGGCAGAAGGCCCAGGCTTCAGGGCTCAGCCCCCCCAAATGCAAGGCAGTAGGTAAGGCCACAAGGCAGCTGAGCCACAGGCTCTGGGTGGCTGCAGCAGGAGTGGGGAGGGGCATGCATGCAACCAGGATCTCAGCCCAGCCTGTGGATGACTGGCTGCCCAGCACAGCAGGCAAGTACCAGTCTGCCTATTCAGTGAAGGAAAATGACTTGTGGGGGGTGGGCAGATCAAGGCCCCCACATTGAGGGAGGGAGTGCAGCAGAGGCAGGGACTGGGATAACTGGGGCCCTGGCTGGGCTGGATGGTGGGACATTTGGAGCATGAGTGGCTCATCCAGGGGTGTGGGGGGACTCCCACCACTGTGTGCCCCCTGGCAGAGGCCCAGGGGCACTCCCCCCTCCCCCGAGATCTATGCATGAGGCGGAGGCGGCTGCTGCTGTGCATTGGGCTCTGTGTACCCATTGCCTCTCTGACATCTAATTCATCAGGTACCCACCAAACCTGACCTCTTACGTTTTTCTTTTCCCTCACCTTTTCATCCCACCCCTCCCTTACTTTTCTGCCCTTTGTCTCCCTGCTTTCCTACTATTTCCATATTCATTGAGAGACTATTTCCTACACTGTATTATTTACCACTGTAGTGTTTCCCTTTGGCCTTCCCCCTCCCCTCCCCCACTTTCTTCCCCCTCTCTCCCCTGCTTTACCTTTTGTTTTTTCTTTTTTACCTATTTATATTTTACTACATCCTCTCACACTTTGAGCTTCTCTCATTCCTGTTTTCCTGATCTCCAACTATTTCCTTTTACCCTCACAGCCCCTTTTCTACCTTGTGGTCTATCACTGTAATATCTTCCTTTCCCCCCCCTGCTTTCTTCCACCTCCCCTCTCTGCTTTATCTTTGTCTTTCTACTTTCTGGCTATTTACATTCTCACCAATGTCCTGCCACATTTTTAACTTCTCTCATTTCTTGGAGTCTTCAAATAGCAGAGACTCCCTGTGCCTGAAGAAGGGTGACTGCACCTGAAAGCTTTCCAAAAACTATTTTCCAACAACTCAGTTGGTCTAGTAAAAGCTATCACATCTACTCAAAGAACCTTGCCTGTGTGGTGGGCAAGTAGGAGGTGCTCCTGCATTGAGCCACCCACCTCACTGCACCCAACCACCTTCCAGGATCTGAATGCCTCCCTGGGGGCACCTCATGACTAGTCAACTCCTTTCCTGGAGCACACTTGCAAGCCTGGGGGTAACGCTGCCATCACCCAGAGTCTGGACTGATCTTGGACCTGTGCCCCCTGGGAAACAGAGGCCTAGTGGTCCTTGAGGGTATTTGACCCACTGAAAGAACTTGGGGAGCTTCCCTCAGTCTGAAGCACAAATAGTGGTCTCGCTTAGTCAGCCAAACCAAGGGGACCCCCATAATCTAGCCCCTCTCCCAATAAGTCTTCAATGCTAGGTACAAAGGAGAACTTTATTGGTTACAAGGAGTAAGTTTGGAATAGGGTACAGGGTAGAGCAATATCAGAAAAATCCCATAGAGCAAACAGGGTAGCTTCGTAGCCTTTGATCATGCATCAGAGTTACTAAAAGCTATATTTCTAGTTAGATCTCAGGTAGCTTACTCACAAGTATAATCCAGAGGCAGGTGGAGATTCCCTCTGGAGGAAGGAAGTTCATTGATCACCAAAACTGTTTTACTCACTATCCCACGGCCCTTATAATGTTCCCAAATCCTGAACCTCTGGTCAGAATTTCATTCCTTTTGGTTCTGGGTGGAAACACAGTTCATGATCCTTTCTCTAGATAACGCATCGCTTTATCTCATTTATCTAATGTATATCTGATGACAGCATGTCTGATGAAAAAGGGAAGCACATACTGACTTGATGGTCTCTCTCTGCCAATGCAAATATGAAATTAAAGATCGCACCTCACTCTTGTTTTTGCTATGTGTTCTGAAAGGACAAAGTAGAGCAACAGAGAGAGAATCAAGTCTAACTGTGAGAAATTGCATTGCTTTGTATGTGAGGAGGTGCAGCTGCTTCTGCAAAGACTGGAGGAACAGGAGAGGGAGACTCTGAAGAGCCTGGAGGAAAATGTAGCCCAACTCTCTGAGCAAAGCTCCTCTCTGCACAAGCTGATCTCAGAGATAGAGAAAAAGAGCCTGCAGGCACCTGCTGAGCTGCTAAAGGTCAGTCTGTGCTTCTGATCCTCCCCCTCCCTGCTGCTGCCTTCTGGAAAAAAGTAGCCCCTCTGCCTGGATGCTAAAATTGGTGGGAACTGAACCAAGATGCAGGCAAGAGGTTCCATCGTTGTGGAAATCTGCCAGTTTGTGCTGGAAGGAAATCTGATTTGGAAAAGTGTCAAGTTGCTAAATATGAAATGGACAAAACAGGGCATCTGGAGGTGGCTGAGCCAATGTTCAGAGCAAAGTAATGCTGAGACAGAGATAATAGCAGAGAGTCAGTCCATCCCCCATGGCTGCATTCAAGTGCACCAGATAAAGGCTGACTTAAGGATTTTCACACACCAAAACACGTGATGTGTATATGTTAGTGGATGTGTCCAGGAACATCTCTCCTAGTCATGCCTCTGCCTCGAGTTCCCTCCTTTTTCCTGCCATGCTTTGATGTTTTGATAGTAGAAAAAGAAAAAGGAGGTGAGGTGTTATCCAAGGTTTAGTGGTATAGTGGGATGGTGGAGATTCTTTTTACAGGGATCCTCCTCCCCTACATCCTGCTCCATGCCACACTCAGTTGGATTTAGGCTTATGGTCCTGTTTCACAAGTCTGAGTCCCTGTGAAAGCGTGCACCATCCAGCTCCTGGGTCAGTTTGTCTCTGATGGCCTTCAGCCCCACATTTATTTGTGGTACTACCCCAGAAGGCATGAATTGGACAAGATAGGACATCTGGAGGTGGCTGAGCCAATGTTCAGAGCAAAGTAATGCTGAGACAGAGGTAGTAGCAGAAAGTCAGTCCATTGCCCCAAGGTAATACCCATTTGTCACCATCACCAGTAGGAAATCAGGTTGATTATCCAGGCACCTGCCCCACTTCCTGGTTAGGTCAGTTAGCACTCCACTTCTTCTCTTATCAATCAGTGGTTCATCAATTCCTCCCCATCAGTTCAATCCATGGTCATTGCCATTCCTTCCAATTGGAACTAATTCCTGAAGTAGTAGTCCATTACACTCTCCAAACAATATAACACTCTCACTACATATAAATTAAGTTTATCAAATTGTAGTCTATTATTCCCTGAGTTATCAACTCAATCAGTTGTCTTCATAATCCATCAATTAATAGTTCTTCATTAGCTGGGTTAGCAACCCAATCAGCTATCTTCCTCACTTATCAATTACTAGTTCACTACTCACTGTCTTATCAAATCAATCAATTTCTTCATAATAAATCAGTTAATAGCCTATTATTCTCTGGATTATCAACTCAGTTTTCTTTGGGACAGTGCTCACCCTGTCTTCACCAGTCTTGGTTCTTACTCATGCACCTTGATCCCATTAGGACCTTCCAACCACCTCTCCTCACTCACCATCTCCATTCACCACAGGTCTGTCTGATCACTCCAGCTGTCACTCAATGGCTGGACTTTCCATCCCTGATACTCATTCTGGCCCCAGACCTGGCTCGGGCTGTGGCTCAAGCTCTGGCTCTGCATCTCCATGTGGCTCACATGGCATTCTGCCTACCCATGTTGTCCCCTCTCTGGGGGTCCAACAAAGGTGCTGGCAGCCCTTTGAATATCCGGCAGGAGTCACAAGGTGCAACAGGAGTTGGCTCCCACTGCATGTGATTGTGCGCTGGCCAGCTTAACCTCTCCCATCATGGCCTGCCACGGGGAGTCAGTTCCTGAGTCTTCAGTGTCTATGCCACACTGCCAAGTCCCACCAGCAAATTCCTAAGTTGCTTCCGACCCAGCAGGCATATACAGTGTGTAACAGGGCCTGGTACAGGTGCCCTGCTACAGCATAAAACAGAGAAGTCACTGAACTCACTGAATTTTGGTGCAGATGGTTTCACCCCATTCACTATTGTTCCTCTTTTTCCCTTACTAGGATGTGAAGAGGACATTGGACAGGTGCTGTGTCTTCTCTTTCCCCCTTCCCAGTAGATTCCTCCTTGGGGCATGGCAGGAATATCTCCTTGGAAGAGCTGGGCTGAGCAATAACAGGGGATATGTTCCTCTTAGGAGCAAGAATGTAGAGCTTCAGGAAGCAAAAGCTGTTTTTACAGAACTGAAGACTGTGTTCAGCATCCTAGGGATGGTGGAAATGCTAAGAAAATTCAAAAGTACATGGGAGCACGTCAGATTAATTGGCAGCAGCAATACCTGTGGTGAGTGCACTGTAACACACATAGCACAGGGGGATGTGACTGACTTATGAGCAGACAACCTCTGAGTCCTGGAGTGGTCTCCACAGCACATGTCTGAGGGAGTCTGGATCAGCAGGGGAAACATTCCCCTGTAATTTCCCTGCCAGAGACAGTTGCAGGTTCACTCCAGTGGGGTAGGTGAAGTTGCAAACAGGAAAATAAGGTCAAGCAAGTGGATCTGCTTCTTTGGGAGAGAGGAGTTAGTGCCAAGACCAGGGCTGGACAACAAAGTGCCAGTGCTCTGGAATTCTCCTTTTCCAAGTATCCCAGTCCCAGTCACTGCCGTTCCATCTCCTGTTTAATTGTTAGGCTCCCATGTCTATCAGCTCATGGGAAGGGGATGCAGGGAAATCTAGGCCTGTGTGTTCAATGGGGAAAGTCCCTGAGTGCTCCAACAGGCTGCAATCCCTAGAGAGTGGGCACTATAACTGATACAGTACCCCAATGTCAGCCAGGTCCTATGGCAAGAAGCTGTTCCCTTTGCTCCCTTTCCAGCTGCCTTTTCAGCCATTCTTAAAACTCAGAGCACAGATTTCTGGTCCTTCTCTTCCATCCCCATGGCCAGCGCAGCTCTCTTAGCCTGCTGCTTCCTCCTGGCATGTTTAGGCTTTCTGCCCCCATCTCTCACTCCTTCCTCCCTCCTCACTCCCTGTCCATAGCCAGACATTTCCTTTGCCTTTATCTCCCAGGCAAATTCCTCTCTTCTCCCAGGAATCTCTTTCTTGGGCCTTTCTACATGGCTTTCAGTGGTGCTTACTGTCCTTTCAGCTCTCTGCCTCCACAAAGAGACATAATGATTCCTTCCCTGATGCAGCAGGAAGGGCAGGTAGCACAGACTTTGGCCTCAACCAGGCCTGAGAGTGTCCCGAGAATGCAGACCAGTGCCTACTGCCACCAGCCCCCTCCAGCCTGCAACAGGCAGGGACCCAACTGGCAGCTCCCAGACTGGCTCTCTGCAGCAGTTCTCTGGTAGTGACACTGCAGACATGCAGCCAGTCCAGCCGTGACCCACACAGAGCTGAACCCAGGCAGCTGCTTTCAACCTGAGCTGAGAGACTCATGCCTGGGCTCAGGAGGATCAGTGCATTCATTCTAAAAGGACTTTGCTGACTGGGTCAGCTCTGTACTGCAGACAAGGTCTCCCAAGTGGAGCAGGCTCTGTGGGGGAACCAGGCATGTCCTACTCCACACACCCATGAACATATCCAGCTGTGTAGAGCTGTCACCATGCCCTTGTAGGTCAGATGTTCCTGGAACCAGGCTGGCTGGATGCGGCCAGCCCTGAGCCAGTCTGCACCCAGATTAGTATGTGGGAGCTCCAGGGCTGCAGGGCTTGGTTCTGTCTCTGGCTGGTTGTTGAGTGCAGGAGGGGTAGAAGGCACAGGCATTTCCTGGAGCTCTGGGCTGGGCTCTGGGAGCAGTGTACAGGTTGGGGGTGCCCAGGAGCAGCTGGAGCAGGTCTGTGCATCTCACAGCCCCTGGGGAAGAAATCACTCTGGGCTGACAGGTACAGCCGGAGCAGAGTCTCCATCTTCAGCCTGATGTTGGGAAGGGAGTAGGGGCCAATTTCCTCCTCAGGGCAAATGTCACAGCAGGTCATGGGGATAAAAGAAAGGAGAAGATATTTTTTACACTAATGCTCTGAACAGACCCCTCCTCAGCCTGCCCTTTTCCAAGAGCTGGGCCTGTCTCCTGCTATTTCCTAAGACTGGATTTGGCATGAAGTCCTATTCACAGCTGTTGGGATTTCTGGTCCTAAGTTACTCAGATGTGTTTGAATCCCTCATCTGTCTATTCAGAGTTGGGACTTCTCCATGTAACAACTCATCATGGGACTGCATAGTGCTTTATGGGAAGGAGTCCCTTGTGCCAGCAGTATCCCAGACTGCATGTCTGGGGTGTCTGTGGCCCAATGCAGCTGGCCCAGTGCAGACCCCTAGAGCAGATGCATTGCCTGCAGGTGAACTGATCCCTGCTCCCAGTGCAGCTCAGCCCAGAGGGAGGGGGAGTCAGTGTGGAAAAGGCCTCTCCCTCATCAATGACCCCAGACTCATCACCAGGGATCCTGGTTTTCTCTGATTAAAAACTGCAGATTCTCTGATTAAAAACCCAAAATCTGTGATAAAAATTAAAGGCCCCCCACAGGCCCTCCCAGTGCTGCTGGTGCCCCACACTCCCTCTCCCCCACAGTCTCAACAGCCCTCCTGATGCCCCTCACAACAGCCCTCACACCCACAGACATGCAGACCCAGCCCAGCAGGTAAGTGTGTGTGGGGGAAGGGGTAGGGCAGGGCAGGAGAAAGGAAAGGTGCTGGGGGGTAGATCAAGAAGGGCGGGGAGTGTTCCCCTGTGCCCACTCCCAGGAGTAGGGCCGGGGGGTGAGGGCAGGGGTGCCACTCTGTGGGCCACACACGTGCCCGCTGGCCTGACAGGAGGTTCGCACATGGAGGCTGCCACCGCAACTCTGCCACTGCGCCCTGTGCTACCATCCCACAGCTACCTGCATGGCTTTGTGGGCAAGCGGTGCAGGGCATGGCAGCAGCAGTGCAGTGGCATCCACCGTGTGTAGGCCACATATGTGCTGCCAAGCTAGGCAGTGAAATGGGGAGCTTGAATTCAGTGGCATGCCCCGCAACCAGCTGCACGGCTCAGCGGTGGCAGCTGCACACAGGGTGGGGGGGGCTTTGCGGGCAAGCACTGCCACTGTGGAGCCATGCCCTTCACCCCTGGATCCAAGAGGTAAGTGGGGTTTGCGGGCTGTGGGACAGGCCTGGGAAGATGGTTGGGGACTGAGGGAGCGGGGGGTGCTGCCAGCCCCAGGCAGCACATCACAGCTGGGAGCATGGCCAGGGGTGAGGGCAGGGGTGCCCTACTGTAACTGGGCTTTGCAGGCAAGCGATGCGGGGCACAGTGTGGTGGTGCCCACCATGTGCAGGCCGCACACATGCTGCCTGGCTGGCTGCCCCAGGGAGGGGGAGAGGGAGGCTGGCATGCAGCTAGGACACAGCTCCGTGGCAGGCTCTGCAACCATGGTGAGGGATGGGGGCAGGGGCTTGGGCTTGGGCTTGCAGGCGACGCTGCCGCTTACCTGGAGGCCCGTTATGGCGGTGACAGCTGCTG
>NW_005842558.1:566367-576142 GCF_000455745.1 Alligator sinensis | reverse complement strand
GAGGTTTTGGAGGCAGAGGCAGTCTCCGCTGACATGGGCAGCTGCTGCCCATTGCCTGTGGGGCTGCCCGTGCCAGCGGCACCTGCCTCTGACTCCAAAACCTCCCACTGCCACCGCACAGCTGTGCTCAGAGCTGTGCGGCCGGAGACAGCAGCACAACATGGGGTGGTGGGGAAGGCCGCATGCCACTTGGCCACCACCACGCTGCCTCTGCTGCCTGGCAGCCAGCTGCACAGCTCCAGGCAGAGCTCCGCGGTGGCAGCAGGAGGTTTTGGAGGCAGCAGCCATCACTGCCATCACGGGCCTCCAGGTAAGTGTGCAAGCCCAAGCCCCCACCCCCATCCCTCGCCATGGCTGCAGAGCCTGCCATGGACCTGTGCTCTGGCCACATGCCAGCGGAGAATGGTTTTCTCTGTTTTTCCATGGGAAATGGAAAACCCAGATCTCTGCTCATCACCAACAGTGGACCCTGTTCTCCTATATGTTGGTGCTCCCCACAGCCCTTACCCCTTTCCTCCACCCACCCAGTGACCATAGCCCTGATGCACGGCTCTCCCCTGGGCTGGGCTCGGTGTGGGGAGGAGCTGGCTGTGGGGCTGCCCTGGCTGCAGTTCTGTTCCCATAGGGCTGAGGACATGGAGGGTCCCAGCTGGGGCGGAGCAGCCCAGCCTGGGGTGGGGAGGGACAGGGCACAAACCAAGTAAACCAGGCCCCAGAGCACAGAACCCCCCAGGGCCTGGCCTCTCTTCTCATCCCTGCCACCCGCTTCTCCCAGGGCAATGTGCTCTCTGTGCCTCTCTGCTGTTTCCCAGCCCTCTCCTGCCCAGCCTCACTGCCTGCCCTTCCTCACCCCCTCTTCCCTGTAGTGCCCGTGAAACTTCATCATGGGTTTTGAGCTGCTTCTCTTGCCACCCACCTGCAACTGTGCCACCAAGGCAAAGCAGCCCAGCCTAGGGTGAACTGATTTCATCTCATGGGCCCCATCCGAGGACCTGATGTACCCTTACTCCCTAGCACCTACACCTTTCCTCACGCCCCTTGCCCCTGCTCTGCCCTAGGGAACAAACAAACCAGGTGGGAACATCTCTTTCTCTCCCCGGTGTGCGGGCCGGAAGCGGTCCGAGGCCCTTTTTTCGCGCGGCGGGCTGTGGCCAGCAGCCCGGACACGCCGGGTCAGGGAAGGCAGGCGGCACACTAGAATTAGGCACGGACGCTTAGTGGTTGATTAAAGATTATTTTACTTACACCGAAGATGGTCGCGGTGCAGGCAGGAAAACTTGCTTGAGTTGTAGTTACAAAACTAAACAAAACTTGAACCTGCAGAACATGAGGGTACATCACAATGGGGTTTCGGCGACGGGAAGGTGAACAAAAACCTCGAGAGTACGTCGCAATGGGGGTTCAGTGACGGGAAGATAAACCTGCAGGAATCGAACCCGGGTAGAGCTCTGGATTCACTCACACGAAGTTTGCTAGGCTCCGTGGAACTTTGCGCACAGGGAAGGGTACGTCGAGGGATCAGGCGGCGACGGGGAGAGGCGAGAGGCTGATCAGACTCCTGTAGCCTTCTTGATATACACGCTGGGTCCGATAGGCTCCGCAGCACTTAGAGATCTTCACGAGACGTGAAGTTCTCCTCCTCCTGATAGTCGTGGAGTCCTCCAACTTGGGCGAAAACTGCTCAAGCCTCTTATACGGCTAGCAAGCCAATCGCTAGCTGCCACGTGGGAATAATTTAGAACTGGCCAATAGTGGGGCACCAATTTGCATGCGAGTGGCGGGAACTCCTTTGCACCGTGCATTCCCTCTCTGCAGCTCAGAAATGCGCCCTGCAAAGAAAGCTCCGAGTGGCGGGAAATAATTTAGCAGGGCCGAAGCACACACAAACAAAAATCACACCCTTGGGTTGTGACACCCGGGACCATTTCCTGTGTTCTCCCAATTTCCTCCCTAGGCAATGGTGACTTCATAGGCAGAGACTGACAGGTGATTCCTTAGGTTGCAACAAATGCCCTGTGGCATCCTGCCCCGCCTGCCCCAGCCCTGATCTGTGAGTTTCTTCCCAGTGGACGTGACTCTGGACCCAGGCACAGCAAATCCCAACCTCGTCCTGTCTGAGGATCGGAGACATACAAGACATGGAAACACACGACAGTATCTTTCTGACAACCTTAAGAGATTTGATCATTGTCTCTGTGTCCTGGGCTCTGAGGGGTTCGTGAGTGGGAGGCACTACTGAGAGGTGGAGGTGGGAGGAAAGACATGCTGGGCTCTGGGTGTGTGCAGGGAGTCTGTGCGCAGAAAGGGGGGGTCATGTTCACACCTGGTGATGGGTACTGGGTCATGCAGCTGAGGGCTGGGGGATGCAAGGCCCTCACTTATCCCCTGCCTCCACTTCCCATGCATGTGCGGCCCAGATGGGTGGGAGTTTTCCTGGACTATGAGGCAGGTGAGGTCTCGTTTTATAATGTGACTGACAGGTCCCACCTCTTCACTTTCACTGACACCTTCTCTGGGACCCTGTGCCCATATTTCAATCCTGATCACCATGAGGGAGGCAGAAATGCAGCTCCCCTGATCCTGTGCCCAGTCCCAGCCCAGCCCTGAGGGAACCCATGTCACTGCAATGACAAAAGTGACACAGACTGTCCCCTCCAAGCACCAACTACCAGCCCCTTTTTCGCCTCTGGGATGAAAGTTGAATCATGTCTGCTTCAATTAATATATAAGAGGCTCGTGCAAAGTGTCAATTATGGCTTCTTTTCTTGTTGAGGAAGCCCTTGGGGATGGTATGCACTTTTCTTGTTCTCATTTGCTGTTTTTAACAACTTAATACCTTGTTCCTGCCTGTCCATGGAGCTGTGCTGGTTTGTTGTCACTGGACACATGGTCCATATGGTGTTTTCCCCTGTTTTTTCCCTGCATGTGAGTGCCTGTTACGAGCAAGACATGGGCCCAGATACCTGTGAGTACATGGCTTCAGTTCCCTTTTAGGGAGCATTTTCCCATGACTGGTCCAAGTGCTCTGGTGGCAGAAACAGCCTAGTTTGGAGCCTCTGGGATGCAGTGTCTCTGGGGCAGACCCATGGAGGCATGTGCAGGTGCAGTTGTACCCCGTTTTGATTCCTGCTCTGCCCAAACCTGAAAACCAACTGCCGGGGTAGGCAGCACTGTTTCTATTCAGGCAATGCTGAGAGATTCCATTGACTTTATCATTCATATCCTCTCCTTGATTCCTATTAATCTCTCTTTGCTCCACAGGTGTTAATGACCCTCTATCCTTCTAAATAGTCTTGAGGTTTTGTTATTCAAACATTCTTCTGCAATTCTCCTGTCTGTTAGCCAACCCTGGCGATGTCTCTTTTTTTTTTTTGTTATTATTTTACAGCCCTGCAAACTGTTCTTAGCTCACGGTAAAAACCTTAGCTCAGGTGTGGTCATAGGTGTAAAAGTGACCAACAGGGAAATATTGGAGGCACTATTAAGATGTTCAATAAGGCTAGATTTTGTTTCATGAATCTGTGTAAGAGATGATCATTTAACTACAAAGACTACAGGACTAATGATACAATATATTTTGACTATTTTTGTCTAGTTGGTTGTGTCTTTTTTTAACATTATCTATACTGTAGCTAGTTACTGCGCTGAATGCAGGGGGTGCAGTGCATCATCAATCAGCTGCCGGGGGCCTCAGGAGTCATCGTGGCTGATCTGCTGCACAAACGCAGGCTGTGCTGTTCCTACACCATCCCTAATAGACTCCCATGTTTGAAATCTCCAGTGAGGAGATGCCACAATCACTCTGTGCAAGAAAAAAACAATAGGACTTGAACCTCTTCAGGGAGAGTCCAAAGGTTTCAAATCCATTACCTTTACCACTCGGCCAAAACTGCACAGGGAGGCCCCATCAGCATCTCACTTCTATCAGGAACATGCCTTTCTGGCATATCCATTGAAATGCAGAGCCACAGACTTCAGACTGAATCTGATTCTCATTCACCATCCCACAGACCATCTCCCCAGCTGGCTGGGCCCTGGCAGCCTGTGGGTCAGAACAGAGGATGCCAGCATAACCATGGTGTCTCTTCCCGAGTGTTTCACATTTCTCTGTGACCACGGGTTTCATTCTATATTCCCTCAATTTGCCTGGAGTAGAAATGAGCTGCACTGGTCTGTACTTCCCAGGATCACCTCTGGAGCCCGTTTCTACTTGTCTCCAACAGGGATGTGCATCCATTCTCCAGGGCCAGATGTGTCCCTGCCCCATTTTATGGGAGCCACTGATGCTTCCTCCTGCTTTGCTCTGTCCTTCTCCCCACAGCCCCAGGAGAGCCATGTCCTCTTCCTGGCCAGACTCAGGGGTATCTTCTCCCTCCCCCTTCAGTTCCCTTCTGTGTTGTACAAGGCTGACTGCTCTCTCCTTGATGTCTTATCCCAGGCAGTGACCAGGCCCTCTTCCCTCTGGGGGTTCTCTGCTCCTTTGCTTTTCTCACCCCACCCCTCTGGGCACCCACCCCAGCCTCCCCAGCATCAACTTCCCCTCCACTAGATGCTCCTCTCTTCCTCCCAAACTGAGCAAACTGCTGCCCTAAGATTCCTGTTCTTTCTTCCCAAATCCCCCCACCATATGGGAACACCAGGATTTAGAGAACAGAGGTGTTGCAGATACCTCTGGCATTGCCCCTCCAATCATGGAAGGATGGAGATCAGGCATGGCTGGAGCCCCTGGGCCAGTGAGGGACAGAGTGGGTAGGGATCAGGGCAGGGAGCAGGCGGAGGAAAGAGGAACCTGTCCACTGCTGGTGCTGGAGCAAGGCAGGAGTGATATGGTTTAGCACAACATTATCACAAGCAAGCTAAGGAAGTATGAGCTGGATGAATGGACTGTAAGGTGAATAGAAAACTGGCTGGATTATCTGGCTCAGAGGGTAGTAATCAATGGCTCTAAGTCTAGTTGGCAGCTGGTATCAAATGGTGTGCCCCAGGGGTCAGTCCTGCAGCCAGTTTTGTTCAATGTCTTCATCAACAACCTGGAAGATGCATCCTCAGCAAGTTTGGCGATAACACCAAGCTGGGGGGAGTAGTAGATTCACTGGAGAGTAGGCCTAGGATTCAGAGTGACCTAGACAAATTGGAGGATTGGGCCATGAGGTTCAAGAAGGACAAGTGCAAAGTCCTGCACTGAGGATGGAATAATCCCAGGCACTAGTGCAGGCTGGATACACACCTTACCCTATGTCTTTAGGTAACCTGAGCTGGATACATTCCTGAGGGAGGGGGAAACCTGCTCCCTCTGCCTACCTGACTGGCATCACATACCTGGGTGAGGGGCTTGGCCTCCCTGCGGAGCTAGGACCTGCCAGTCTGCCCAGCAACCAGTGATGCATTTCAAATGGGTTGGCTCACAGCCAACAGGTGCTGGCCTCCATTGGACCGGGTAAATGAGATCACAAGGGCTATATAAATTAAGGACTGCCCAGGAGGTGGGGTGGGCAGCAGCCATGAGGAAGACTTAGAGAGAGGGAAAAGCGCTGGACCATCTGAAACTTGCTCTCACTCTCTCTCAAAACCCATGATCAAGGAACTGCTTGCCTCCAGAGGGAATCTCCACCTGCCTCTGGATGATACTTGTGAGCAAGCTAGCTGAGATCTAACTAGATATACAGCTTGCAGTAACTCAGATGTGTGATTAAAGGCTACCCAGCCATGGGAGTTTGCTCTGTGGGATTTCACTGATATTGCTCTACCCAACCCTACCCCTACCCCTTGTAACCAATAAAGTTTTCCTTTGTACCTAGCATGGGAAACTTATTGGGAGTGGGTCTAGATTATGCTTTGGGATCCCCTTGGTTCGATTGACTAAGGGAGACCACTACTTGTGCTTCCGACTGAGGGAAGCATCCCAAGTACTTGAAGTGAATCAGGTACCCTCGAGGGCTACTAGGCCTGTGTTTCCCATGGTGCACAGAGCCAGAATCAAGCCCATCCCTGGGTGGTGGCAGTTTTTTACCCCCAGGCTAGCGGGTGTGCTCCAGGAAGGGGGTCGGCCAGACGTGAGGCACCCCCAGGGAGGCACTCAGAGCCTGGAAGGTGGTCAGGCGCAATAAGGTGGGTGGCTCAAGGCAGGAGCACCCCCTACTGGCTACACATGGTGGTAACACTGGGATATGACAACCTGCTGTATTGAAAGTATAATCTGGGGAAGGGAATACAGTCACTGAAAACCCTTGAGCAAACAATTTGTAATTTGGCATCGGGTCAACTGGACAGTGTAGATAGCTAGGATGGCTGATGAGTATGACAATCTTGTCACAACCCAAAGGGTGTGATTTTGGTTTTTGTGTGCTTCGGCACTGCTAAATTGTTCCCCCGTATAAAAGGCTTGAGTGGTTTCCACCCAAGTTGGAGGACTCCACGAACACCGGGAGGAGGAGACTTCACGCTGTGTGAAGATCTCTAAGCGCTGCGGATCCCTACGGACCCAACGCATTTCAAGCAGGCAACAGAGGTCTGATCAACCTCTAGCCTCTCCCCGTTGCCGATAGATTCCTAGACGTATCCCTCCCTGCGCGCAAAAGAACCGGACCCACGGAGCCTAGCAAACTTCGTGTGAGTTTATTCAGAGCTCTTCCGGACGAGTACTTTCTTCGGCTGACACGACGGGTTCGCGTGTTCAGAGCCTTCAGCCGGATTGGGCTAGAGTTCACGAGTCTAAAACTCTTGTCCGCCTCTCTTCTTTCCTGTCTGTAACCGCAACTCAAGCAAGTTTTCCAGCCTACACCACTGCCATCTCGGTGTAAGTAAACAATCCTTAAAACTACCGCTAAGTGTTTGTGCCTAATTCCAGCTCGTCGCCCTCCCTCTCCGATCCAGCATGCCCGGGCTGCTGGCCACAGCCCGTGTGCAGCACGGAAAAGGGCTCGGGTCACTCCTGGCCCGCACAAATCTGACGGTGGCTAACTTAAGAGAGCTGATGAAAGAGAGAGGCCTTCAAGTGAGGAAGGAGCAAAAGAGGGAAGACCTGATTAAGATCCTGTGTGATAATGACCATGCCGCAAGATCACATCCAGCCATCCATACAGAACCCACTGGGGGCCCGAGGGGCCAGCCTCTGAGTGGGACTTCTGGAAATACCAGCTGCAGCTAGAAGCTGAGGAGCAAGAATGCAAGTTCAAGTACAAGCTAGAGCTGAAGCAGATGGAAATGGCAGAGAAGGAGGCCCAGCGCCAGCACGAGAAGGAACAGTGAAAGCACGAGGCTAGAGAAGCCTAGCACCTGCGTCAGGCAGAGGCCAAAGAGCCAAGGCTCAAGGTGGGGTGGGCAGCAGCCATGAGGAAGACTCAGAGAGAGAGAAAAGAGCTGGACCATCTGAAACTTGCTCTCACTCTCTCAAAACCCATGATCAAGGAACTGCTTGCCTCCAGAGGGAATCTCTACCTGCCTCTGGATGATACTTGTGAGCAAGCTATCTTAGATCTAACTAGATATATAGCTTGCAGTAATTCAGATGCCTGATCAAAGGCTACCCACACATGCCAGTTTGCTCTACAGGATTTCTCTGATATTGTTCTACCCTGTACCTATTCCAACCCTACCCCTTGTAACCAATAAAGTTCTCCTTTGTACTCGGTGTGGGAGACTTATTGAAAATGGGTCTAGATTATGCCTTGGGGTCCCCTTGGTCCAGCTGACTAAGGGAGACCACTACTTGTGCTTCTGACTGAGGGAAGCATCCCAAGTTCTTGAAGTGAATCAAGTACCCTCGAGGGCTAGTAGGCCTGTGTTTCCCAGGGTGCACAGAGCCAGAATAAAGCCCGTTCCTGGGTGGTGGCAGTTTTTACCCCAGGCTAGCGGGTGTGCTCCAGGAAGGGGGTCGACCAGACATGAGGTGCCCCCAGGGAGGCACTCAGAGCCTGGAAGGTGGTTGGGCGCAGTGAGGTGGGTGGCTCAATACAGGAGTACCCCCTACTGGCCTGCCACAAGCACCACCCCCTGGTGTCTGAGCAGGAGCAGAGAACCCTGCAGGGAGCTCTTGTCAATGTTTTGGGGTTCACAGGAACCTGCCTAGACCTCTCCTCCCTCCAAGCCATGTGCTGCCACTGGGTCCCTTGGGCCTTCCCCTGCCTCTAACATCCCAAAAGTACAGGGAGGGAGATTGTGTGTGTGTGGGGGGAGTCTGTGCCAGGATGGGGAAGCAGAGCTGGTGGGGTAATCCTAGGAGATGGGCTAGGGGGTAAGATGCAGCACTGTCTGGGCTATGGTTAGGAGTGTCAGAGTATGGGGGTGAGTAGGGACCCCCTGGGCTTGTGGCACCATATGGTAATACCATGGCTGCCATCAAGCAGGGTTTCCAAACAAAGGACATTTTTTTCCACTTAAAACTGTGAACTTTATATAGACACCAAACTCTTACACGATGCAACCATGTTAATCCCCTACATTGGAGCCCCACCTTTTCACTGCCTTCCAAGGCCTCCAGAAAGGTTATATTTACATCATGTAAAACAGGTCAGTGAAAATGTATGTCAGTAAAAAAAAAAAAATAGTGTGGATGTTAGTAAAATGTTTGTAGATAGTTGTCTACTTGAGCTGGCAACCCTGGTCAGTAGCCATGCTCCTTCCTGAAAAAGTTGCCCCCACACTGGCTTCAATGAGAAATGTTGCCTGTGTTCAGACTGCAGGATTAGGACCCCTATCCTTAGCCAAGATTGCTGCTCTTGGGGGCATCACTCACATGCAGGGAGACAAAAAGTGACCATTACTGGTAAAGGTCTGGACCCTCCCCCCAATCCAGCCCTTTGTAGAGAGATAGGGCAAATGTTAGAGCTGGCCCTGCCTAGACATCCAAACACCTCTGCAATCACATTGGCCAGCTCCCTCAGCCCCCTTGGATGTATCCCGTCCATCTCTATGGACTTATACATGTCCAGCTTTTCTAAATAGTCCCTAACCTGTTCTTTCATCACTGAGAGGTGCTCACCTCCTCCCCAAATTGTGCTGCCAGGTGCAGTAGCCTGGCAGCTGACCTTGCCTATGGAGATTGAGGTGAAAAAGACATTGAGAACTTCAGCCTTTTCTGCACCCTCTGTCACAAGGTTGCCTCCCCCATTCAGTAAAGAACCCACACTTTCCCTGATCTTCTTCACATTGCTGACATACTTGTTGAAACCCTTCTTGTTACCCTTTGCATCCCTTACTAGCTGCAACTCCAGTTGCACTTTGGCCTCCCTGACTTCACTGTTGTATGCATAATCAATGCTCCTATACTCCTCCCTAGTTATTTGTCCAAGCTTCCACTTCTTGTAAGCTTCCTTTTTGTTTTTAAGCTCACCAAAGAGTTCTCTGCTGGTCTTCTGCCATACTTGCTAGTCTTCCTGCACATCAGGAAGGTTCATTCCTGTGTACTCGGTAAGGTTTCTTTAAAGTATAGCCAGCTTTCCTGGACGCCTTTCCCCCTCAGTCTGGCTTCCCAGGGGATCCTGCCCTGAGTGAGTTGAGGACTGCTTTTCTGAAGTCCAGGGTCCTTACTCTGCTGCTCTCCATCCTTCTGTTCCTCAGGATCCTAAACTCAATCATCTTGTCATCACTACTGCCCAGTTGTCATCCATTTTTACATCCCCCACCAATTCTTCCCTGTTTGCGAGCAGATCAAGAAGAGTATGGCCCCTAGTTGGCCACTCCATCACTTTGTTGTGGAAAACACATGCAGCAAACTTTTGGGTCAGGTCAGCAGAAGCTTTATTTGGCTAAAGCTACAGCTGTAGGAGGGGGCCAA
>NW_005842558.1:565845-566240 GCF_000455745.1 Alligator sinensis | reverse complement strand
TGCGGTAACAGTTACAAAAACATTATTTTCATTTCTTTATTACAAAACACTCTTTTCTTGCTGTCTCAGTAACCACTGATTACCACAAGGTCAGACATTCTTCCTCTTTTCCCAGCCCACACTTTTACACAATGCCTTTTGTTTTATCTTTATAATCTTTTTTCGATCAACGTTTAAGGCCTTTGGTTTTTTTTATACCACAACTTACACCGGGAAGTTTCATAGATTCATAGATGTAGGGTGTGGCAGAAATGCCCCGTCGGTGCCCCTTTCCAGAGATCTGTCTCAGCCAGCCTGAGAGGCTGCTGTTGAATCCCTCACAGCGGGGATCTCGCTCCTTGTCTGCAGACAAAAGCCTGGCGCCTGGGAGGCGATGCTCTGGTCACCTGGGCAGG
>NW_005842558.1:565109-565580 GCF_000455745.1 Alligator sinensis | reverse complement strand
AGATATTTAGCTTCAGTAACTCAGATGCGTGTTCAAACGGCTACCTCAGCCACCCTGGTTTGCTCTATGGGATTCCTTTGATATTCCTGTAAGATTTCTATGATATTGCTCTACCTTTTACCCTGTTTCCGTCCTACCCCTGTAATCAATAAAGTTCTCCTTTGTGACCGGTGTGGAGACTTATTGAGGGGTGGGTCTAAATTATGCCAAGGAGGCCCCTTAGGTCGGTGGACTAAGGGAGGCTTCCTAATCAGCCCCTGACTTGGGGAAGTGCCCCAAGTGCTTGTACTGGGTCTAGCACCCATTGGACAATCAGGCCTGTGTTTTCCAAGGTGCACAGAGCCAGAAGTGAGTCCAGAGCCTTGGATGGTGGCAGCGGGAACCCCAGGCTAGCGGGTGTGCTCCAGGGAAGGGGTCGGCCGGACGGGAGGCACCCCAAGGGAGGCACTCGGAGCCTGGAAGGTGGTCGGG
>NW_005842558.1:557612-559005 GCF_000455745.1 Alligator sinensis | reverse complement strand
GGGAGGCACTCGGAGCCTGGAAGGTGGTCGGGCGCAGGGAGGTGGGCGGCTCAACGCAGGAGCGCCCCCTACTGGCCCGCCACATAGGGTCAGAAGGGACCTAAGTAGATCATCAAGTCCAACCCCCTGCCCTAGGCAGGAGAGAATACTGGGCGCATATGACCCCAGCCAGGTAACTGTCAAGCCTCCTCTTAAAGATGCTCAAGGAAGGAGCCAGCACCACTTCCCGTGGAAGTTGGTTCCAGATCCTAGCTTCCCTGACTGTGAAATGTTGTCTTCTAATGTCCAGCCTGAACCTACTCTCAAACAAATCTTTCTGCCACTGTGCATTCGAGAAGGGAGCTCCTAGCCTGTAGGTCTGCTGCTGGCTCTTCCTCCCCAGGTGCAGCACCTTGCACTTATCAGTATTGAATCCCATCCTATTCTCATTTGCCCACCCCTGTAACCTATTCAGGTCCAGCTGTATCCTGTCCCTTGCCCATGCTGTATCCTAGCATGCCCACCTCACCCCAAATCTTGGTGTCATCAGCAAATTTGAAAAGGGTGCTTTTCACCCCCTCATCCAAGTCACTAATAAAGAGATTAAACAGTGCAGGCCTGAGGACCAAGCCCTGGGGACCCCACTGCCCATATCCCTCCAGGTCAAAAAGGACCTGTCCACCACCACTCTCTGGGTGCAGCCCCTTAGCCAATGACTGTGTAGACATCGATGCCACATTCACCTAGCTTTTTAATGAGAATGGGGTGGGATTTTGTGACCTGATCGTAGAAGGCAATCAAGTTGGTCTGACAGGACCTGCCCCTAATGAACCCATGCTGGTTGCCCCTGAGCATCATCCCCCCTGCTGGTCCTTCCCAGATGTGCTTCTGGATAATCTTCTCAAAGAGCTTCCCCAGGACTGAGGTAAGACTAAAGGGCCTATAGTTGCCCGGGTCCTCCCTCCTCCCTTTTTTGACAATGGGAACCACATTGGCCTTTTTCCAGTCATCTGGTATCTGGCCAGAGCACTCATAAAGCTGTGCCAGCAGCCCCTTGATAACCCCTGGCAATTCCCTTGTAGCAGAAAGCCCCCTTTTCCTCTTGCCTGCATTTGCTTTCCCCTCTTTGGATATGTTTCTCCTCTTCTACCTTTTCTTCCTTTCTCTTTCTTTCACTATAAGATAAGGAATTGTGTTTTAAAGTTTTCATAGATTTCATAGATTTCATAGACATCAGGGCTGGAAGGAACCTCGGGAGATCATCGAGTCCAGCCCCCTGCCCAAAGGGCAGGAAGTCAGCTGGGGTCATAGGATCCCAGCAAGATGAGCATCCAGTTTCATCTTGAAGGTGTTCAATGAAGGCGCTTGAACCACCTCCGGTGGCAGGCTGTTCCAGACCTTGGGGGCTCGGACA
>NW_005842558.1:555528-557291 GCF_000455745.1 Alligator sinensis | reverse complement strand
ACGTCCCGGGATTTGCTTGAGAAGCATCTATGGATGCAAGCCAGCGTTTTGGTCGCTTTACTAGCCGCCGCATCGCATTGCAGGCTCATGTTCATCTTGTGGTCAATGATGACCCCCAAGTCTCTTTCTTCCATAGTGCTAGCCAACATAGCACTGCCGAGCCTATAAGGATGCTGCAGGTTTTTTTTCCCAAGGTGGAGAACCTTGCATTTATCGGCAAAGTTTCAACTTTACTTATTTAAAGTTTGTATGTGTGCATTTTGTATCTCCCCTTGCATTTTGGTATTTTTGTCTATTTGTGTGCCATGGCATTACTCTTGTAGCTTATATTTTATACTCTTCACCTTTTAACTAAATGTGTTTTAGTTTTAGAAGTAAGTTATACACTGTAACGTTAACAAGGGCAGGAATCAAACCCCAGCTTCCCTGTATCAGGTTGGCCCCTGAAAGAGCAAGTGAATCAGTGATTGAATGCGTAACACAGTAGCAGGCTTCAGTAACACCCAACGATTAGCACCTGTGGAAACCACAGATCAACCAATGGAAGAAATCAATAGGAGACAATGTAGCAACCAGGAATTCTCTAAACTTCACTGTTCAAGGGCTAGAAGCCCTGGTCTGAGTTAATCAACGCCGGGGACCAACTTTTGGGGCTCAATATCTCCAGATCGACTGCTCCCAGAGCCTATTCATGACAGAAGTAAATTAATCAAAATTCATCAATGGACTCCCAAACCTGCACGTACATGTGGATGACCCTTGGGGCTGACAGATGCCATCCAGTAGCCACCGAGGGGGAAGTCCCATGAGGGTCAACGACCTCCGGATTGAGCAAAACTGAAAACTGGGGAGTCACCAAAGTCTGCCAAAGACAGATAAAAAGCAGTGAAAAGTGACCCTCAGGGGCGCTCTCTTGATCTCCAACTTGACCAGCACCCAACCTGTCCAGCCAGAAGGACCAGCCAGCGACCCCCTTCTGGAGGATAACACCATGCTGGAAGAAGCCTCGACTGGCCATCGACAGCAGACTCCAGCGCTTGTGGGATAGGTATGCCCGACCTTGGCGCCCCCTGCTCCCCACAAACATTTGTAGCTCGTTACTGTGTGTGTGTGTGTGTGTGTGAGGGGACCAGCCCCAAGGTTTATGATTTGACTTCATTACAGTGTTTCAATCCACCTAATAAATAAATAATATATATTATACTATTTATATTATTTATAATAATAAATACATTTTAAGGATCCCAAGTTGGACATTTGTAGCCAACACCCTCAGCACCTTGGGGTGGAGAGCATCTGGACCTGCTGATTTGAACATGTCCAGCCCCTCCAGAACTTCCCTAACTCAGTCTTCCTTGACCCTAGGCCTGTTGGAGTCTCTCCCGCATCCATCCTGAATCTCAGTGGAGGTGTCCCGGTCCCTGCACAAAAAAATGGAGGCAAAGAAATTGTTAAAAAGGTCTGCCTTTTCCTCTGGTGCAACCACCAGATTGCCAAGCGTATCCCACAGGGGCCCTATGTTACCTGGTGCTTTCTTCATACTCCCTATGTACTTAAAAAAGGACTTCTTGTTGTCCTTGATGCTAGCCCTAGTTCCATGTCTGCCTTAGGTTTCCTAACAGCCCCGCAACAAACCTGAGCAATGGAGGTATACTCCTCTTTGATGATAGCCCCTCCCTTCCATTGGGTGTATGCCTCTTTTTTTGGCTTTCAGGCATTTCTGAATGCCTTTGGCGAGCCAAGGAGGTTTTTAAGCACTCTTT
>NW_005842558.1:546043-555425 GCF_000455745.1 Alligator sinensis | reverse complement strand
CCCACTTTGATTCTCATTGGGACTGTCACCCCTTGGGCTCGGAGGATCGTCTCCTTAAGGAACGATCGCTCATCTTGGACACCCAGTTCCCCTACCCTCCAGGACCCCAATGCCTCTCCTACCAATCTCAACTCATTGAAGTTGGTCCTCTTAAAGTCAAGGGCTACTGCCTTGCTGCAGGCCCTTGACACCCTGCATTGGATGGTGAATTCCAGCAGGCGATGATCACTGTCATCCAGGTGATCATGAACCTGGAGTCCCTTCACCAGGTCATCACCTGTGGCCAGGACCAGGTCCAGCAGGGCATCCCCCCTGTTGGGACTGTGCACCTCTTGGATTAAGTGGAGGTCCTGTATCTCAGCAAGGAGCTTTCGTGAGTGGTCAGACCTCACTGACTGCTCTTCCCAGCAGATGTCTGGGTAATTTAGATCACCCACGATGACTACATCCCTTGTCTCAAGTACCTCCACAAGCTGGCCTGAGAATTTCTGGTCTAGCTCTTCCCCTTGGTTGGGTAGTCTGTAGTAGACCCCTACCGTTAAGTCCCTTTCCCCCCGACCCCCCTGTATTCTGACCCAGAGCACTTCAGCCTGCCCCTCCTCTGACCCAGTGCTGTTAGTTGAGGACGTGTATTGCTCTTTGATACAGAGCACCACACACCCACCTTTCCTCCCTGTTCTATCCTGCCTGCATAGTTTGTAGCCCCTAATGTTCACCACCCAGTCATGGGATGAATCCCACCAGGTTTCTGTGAGCCCTACTATGTCTGGGTTTGTACTAGCTATCCAGAGGGTGAGTTCCTCCTGCTTATTTTCCATGCTACAAGCATTAGTGTAGACGCATTTAAGGCCTTGTATTGGGGCATGCACCACCACCCCCATTCTTAGGACTATCCAGACCCCTGTCACTTACCTGGGTACTCCTTGTTGTCCCCAACACTCTCCAAAAACTTCCTAGATTTCCTATGCACTACTGTATCACCATCCCAACAGATGTCAGGGTTATTAAAGAACCAGAACCTGTGTTCTGAAAACTTTCCTTAGCTGCTTGAAGAAAGCCTCATCCTCCTGGTCTGGTGATTTATAGCTGACACCCACCATGACATCACCTCTATTCCTCTCCCCTCTGACCCTAACCCAGAGACTTTCAACAGGCCTATCTCCAGTTTCGTACCAGAGCTGTGAGCAATCATATAGCTCTTTTACATACAGCGAAACTACTCCTCCTCTTCTTCCCTACCTGTCCTTCCTAAACAGTTTAGACTCAACCACAACAGTGCTCCAATCATGTGAGCTATCTCACCAAGTCTCTGTTATTCCAATCAAATTATAGGTCTTTGCAAGGACTTCCAATTCTCCCTGCTTGTTTCCCAGGCTCCATGTACAGGCACCTGAACTAATTAGCCATTTGCCCTACTTCATCAGGAAGAATGAAAACGCCTCCCCTGCTGCCCCCTCCTGCTTGTGCTTTCTCCAAGTGAACCACTTCCTCACTTACTTCAGGGCTTTGGTCTCCACTCCCCGGCAAATATAATTTAGAGCCTTCATCACTAGGTTAGTGAGTCTGTCTGCGAAGATGCTCTTCCCTCTCTTTGCCAGGTTGATCCTGTCTCTTCCGAGCAATCCTTCTTCTTGGAACAACATCCCATGGTCAACAAAGAATAATCTCTGAATATCTAATACATGGATAACTGGTGCCTCCTGCAACAGGGGGGTACCATGGTGACGAGCAGCCGCAGCCATCACCCACACTGTCAGTGGCAGCGAGTGGTGAGCAGGGACTGCCCACAGCCACTGCCAGCATTGTTGGCAGCACGGGGGGGTGGCGAGCAGCAGGCAGCGAGTGGGGACCACCCACAGGCACTACCTGCACTTCTGCTGGTGGCAGCTTCGGTGGTAGCCAATCTCAGGGGGGCACATGTCCCCCTGTACCCCCCTATGCATTGCCTATGACCTAAAAAGCCTGTGGTCTTATTGATACTTGCCATTGAGATGTGCCATAAGTTCTGGCAAGCTAAATGTACCTATGTATCTGTACATTGCCCTAACATGACCAGAAGAATCAATGGCAGCACTAGGCATTGAAGAACACCTTTTATCTCTTTTGGTCAGCTAGGCAATAGCTATAGAGCAGCTCCATCTGTCTGGTTTCAGTAAGCACTACAGATGAGTGGCTGCTTCCTGTGATTAACAGCAGAGCAGTATCTCTTAGTCTGTTGTTTGTAAGATGCTTTTAGAGGCTTATAAGATTGAAAGGGCTAATTGAGGAGGCATGGCTCTACTACAGTGTATTCCTCTCCTCCCTTCTCCTTTCTTTCTAGAGTGCAGCTTTACCACGCTCTCCATGCCCTCTGGAACCAACCTGCAAAGATGCTGAGCTGTGGGGGTTTCTGTGACTGGGTGTAATTTCCCTGTGTGAAATAAAGTTGTAGCAGCACTCTCTGCATAATGGTCAGGTCAGCCGATCCTACTAAATCATTCTACCTGCAAGCTTTGGGACTCTATCTGAAGGGCCCAGAGAGGTGACCTCCGGTGACTCAGGTGCTGGGGTGAGGCATTGGGGCATGGATGGGTGAGCCATGTGAATGGGGCCAGTAACCTCTCTTGACACAGCAATGCACTGCTTAGTGGGAGCGTTTTGTATCTCAGCACAGATATACTGATGGTAGCTACGACATGCCTCCTGCATTTCTGTCACAAGTGGTATAGCACATCTTGTGAGACTAGGAGCAGTCTCACTGAGAGGGGAGCCCTGGTTCTCCCCCATGAAAGGAAACCCTGTTTGTGGGTGCCCTTGGAAAGCAGATTTCAACAAGCCTTTTGAAGAGACACAAGCGCATCAACCCAGAGGAGAGAGCAGTGAGTGGGATGGACTAGTTTGGAGGACCATGCTACTGTGCTGGACCAGAGCTAAATAGTTCTTTCTGTTGCCTGGAGACGAACTACAGGTTTTGTTTGCTGTTTTTTTATTTGTTGGACATAAAGCCTTGGGGATGCTATTTTTGGTTTTTAATATCTCACCACCCAAACTAACCTGAATTGCTCATTGGCTGATAATGCAATCAAACAGAACCCCCCGTCCCTGCCTTCAGTTTGTAGCAGCAGTTCCCTGCATCTTGTGAGCTGATTGCAAGAGACCCCATTGTCTCCCCAGTGCAGATAGAGGCTCTCGTGAATGTATCTTTCTCAAAGGTGCAATTTGAGGTGCTCCTGCCTCTGAGTGGCCTGCAATGTGTGTCAAGTCTGCATGCTTATGCTCTGAATCATTCTCTGGAGTCACACATGACATCCTATTGCCATAATGGAAGAGGTATGGGTACTCCAGGGTAAAATGGAGGCATCCTTGCAGCTACCTGGGTGAATAGAACGATCCCCCTAAACATGGGTACATAACCTAGGATTTGCAGGAGGTAAGACTGTCATAACTGTGGTGTTTATGACTCCTCAGGGTCAGTGGTAGGTGGGGGTATGCACCTTCATGCATGTGTGCACGCATGCGCATGTGTATATGTGCACATGAGAGACTAAAGCAGTGATTCTCAACCAGAGTGCTGTGGCATGCAGGAGTGCCTGCAGATCCTTTGAAGGGTGCTGTGAGGTATGAGGAGATAAGCAGATAAGACAGGCTGGAGCTTGTCTTTGCCTAGCTAGGCATCTCTCAAATGCTGGCACAATCTCTCAAAGAAAGCCAAGATTGATGGGGAGATCCAGTATAAGATCTATGTGGCAGCTCTACCTTTGGAAGACCGTATCGTTGTGTGCTCAACAAGCACAGCAGCAGGACTCAAACAAAGCTCCTACTATATAAGGCTGTGGTAATCCCAACTCGTCTCTATAGCTGCAAAGCTTGGGTGACCTACGAGCATAACCTGAAAAGCCTGGAATGACTCCACCAGCGCTACCCCTGGAAGATCCTTGGCATAAAGTGGGAGGATCATTGCACAAATGCCAGTGTCCTCACTGGCACTAATACCACCAGTATGGAAGTGTTGATTATCCAACATCAGGGCACTGTGTGCAGATGCCTGATGTACATTTACCAAAATAACTGCTATACTCACTCCCAACTCATCCAAGGACAAAAGACACATGGGGGGCAGAAGAAATGCTTCAAGGAGACCCTCAAAGTGAAGTTTGGCACTGACATCATAAATTAGGAAAAACTAGCCTGGGACCAGACTATATGGCAACACCTTGTGAGAGAAGGTACATTTTACTTTGAGGAAAACCATCTCAGCCTGGAGGCAGAAACGTAATAGAAATGGAAGGAAAGGAAACAAGACCAAGAAATCTGTGGCTCAACCCTCCCTTTAACCTCCACCTGTGGCATCTGCCAGAGAGTCTGTGGCTCTGGGATTGGCTTTCTTAGCCATCAAAGGACTCCTGTACAACCCTTTACTTGACTCTTAGGAATGATCATCCTCGACCATGAGGGATCACCAATGATGATGAGTCCCCCACCCCTACTGCCTGGCCCCTCTGCAAGAAGAGAAACACTATAACATACAGGTTTTGAAGTGGGGTGCCCTCAATTCCCAAAAAAAGTCATGGGGAACTGCCTTGAGTTGAATGAAAGGTGCCTCGAGTCAAATGAGGAGTGCCTTGAGTCCAAAAATGTTGAGAATGACTGGGTTAGAGTATTTGACTGAAGAATCTTCAATAGAAAGTCCAACCATGTCTCAGGGACACAGGTGGAGCCTGGATCCTGCTCCCACCAAGGAATGATTCTTTCTCCTGCAAAGGAGGTCTGGGGAAAACAAAAGATATGGGCCTCATTGGAAAATATCACCGAGGCGCTTTCATAGTCCATGTAGATCCAGATCCTTGTTGGGGTTTTGCTCAGAGTGAGGTAGGTCACAGGGGAGGTGCAAGCCTGGTATAGACCTCCCCCCTTCTGTAAAGGCAAAACCTTTGGGTTAAAACATGATTAATCCAATCCTATTTGCAGCTGCCCTGGCAACACTTACAACCTAGTCTCCCTTGCCCTCCACCCTCACTGCCCAGTAGTGTTTCCCTGTGGCAAATCCCTTGCAGGCCATCACACAGCACCATGTGTCAAATCTCTTGGGATTCCCAGACAGAATCTTCTGTGTGCGCCCCATCTCACACTTTTCTGATTATGAGACACAACAAGGATGGGATGAGCTGTTTCTGGATCCAGAATCAAAATCTCTGGGAGAGAGAATCAGAGCATTAAGAGTAGAACTCAGAACAGGGAGACGTGGTATTGGTGGTAGGCTGTGATAGTGGTAGGATCTGGACTGGAAAATCACCCGGTTCAGAAAGGGAGCAGGTGAGATCCAGCTGAAGAGCAGGGGAGATTCTCTGTTTGTCTGTCTCTCACCCCTAGGATCGTAAGGTTGCTTTCAATATGTGATCAAGGTGCCACAGAGAATTCTGTCTGTAGTGCAGCCCGCCCCCTGCCCCCATGGCAGTACTTGTATGCAGTATGAGTTGGAGAAGAGTCAGGAGACACAAGCAGCGGCAGTATCCAAAAAGAATGTTCTACGTATCTGAACAGCCTCATTCCAGTATTGAAACTCTAAACCTTCATAACCTCATGTCTGAACTAGACCAAAACAGTATTTCTGAGCAAGAAGTCATCAGCTTTTAGAAACTCCAAGTTAGTCCCTAGGCCATGTTTGCCTTTTGCAGAGATCTGTTTATCCCAGAGAGATCAGACAGGGAGCAATAATGCAACAATCTATACTGTACTTCTTCAGCAATCCCTCACAGTCGAGGATGATTGTCTTGTCTGTGTGTCCAAAGATGGCTGATGAGGCTTATCCAGGGTCAACAGACTCTACTGCAGCTCAGACACGCATTTCTGTGTGGGATGGGTGATGCTGGATTCTTGATTTGGTCCACAATGGAGTATTTTTGCCGGTCCTACTTTTCCATCTCCTGTTGTTGTCATCAGGTTTACAACTACTGAGAACCCTACAGCAGACTCTTCCTCCATTTGAGGTGGTCCTGGGTGATGGTCTCCCATAAGTTGATATCAATGTTGCATTTTTTTTTGGTTGGCCTTGAGGATATCCCTGAAGAGCTTTCTCTGCCCTCCTCTTGAGCATACACCTTGGCTGAGCTGGGAGAATTAAACTTGCTTTGGGAGTCTGGAGTTGGACATCTAGATGACATGGCCAGCCCAACAAAGTCATTAACAAAAGACTAAACTGAAGGCTTCCCAAAAACAAGAACTGATGGAATAGCACCACCTCCTGTCAGGAATCATAACACATACGCATAACATGGTACATAACACCCTAGCTGCCATTAGATAAATAGCCCTCCAAGAACTTGGCTGCACAATCATTTGACCTAGACAACCCAATTCAAGGGTTCATGTCATCTCATTGGCAAAGGCAACAAGCTCTTTCAGTTCTTTTGGTTCATTTTAGCAGCTGGGGAATTTAACAGCTCTGGAACAACAGCTGGTGGACCTGTAATAACTGGTCCTGCTGGCAGTAAACTGTCTTCTGGATCTTTAGGTGGCACATCATGTGGTACTCAACCTTTTGATTGGCATGTCTGTGAAGGGTCTTGCCATCTGGAATCTTAGTTTGGTGTAATACAAGTCCTACAGCTTCCAGAACAGTTGCATGCACCCACTCTGGCCCAGTTGCCTGGGTTTTGGACATACTGGGCACATCCATACAAGATGTTTACTGCTCAGTAGACTAATTAGCTGCATAGTAAATGTTTTGGCATCTACATGTGCGCCCCTATAAGGCTGCAGTAAATGAATAAACTCCACAGCAGAGTACTATTTGTAAACACGAGTACCATAGAATCAGAAAATCATAGACCTGCTGCAGAGTTTTTTACTCCACAGCAGTGCATGTGTAGACACTGGCAGGGCTGGCTGGGAGCTGAGGGCATAGGCAACTCGGAGGGGCACTGGGGGGCACATGTCCCCCCTGAAGGGGCCTTCCCCGCTGCTGACGCCAGCACCGGCATCTGCGGGTGCTCGACATGCCCCCCCAACAAGGCCATCCCCGCCACCGGCACTGCTGGTGGCATCTACAGATGCTTGCCAGCCCTGTCATTGTCGCCAACAGCTTCTGCAGGTGCCCCCACCCCCCACCCCAGACTCAGGAGGAACCAGTCACCTATGCATAAGGGTGCTTCAGCACAGGGGCTGCCTGCCAGCTAGCCCCATGCTGAAACACCCTCATGCCCCAGCCAGCCCCTCTTCAGCACACTGAGCTGGGTAGGAGCAGCCCCAGGCTGGCAGACTGACCTCCACCCCTGCCCACCCCAGGCCTCCTGCCAGCTAGGACTGCTCCAACCCAGTTCAACTTGCTACAGTCCTGGGCACATGTGTAAATGGCGCACCCAGAGCAATATACTCTCGTGCAATTAGCACCAGAGTTTATTGCATCGCATTAATTGTACATATAGAAATGCCCACACAGAGTCACTTGGTTTTAAAAAGTTTACACAAGTGAAGTAACAGATTCTGTGGACAACACTATTTCTTTCTTCATTTCTCTCTCAGCTACCAGGTCTGGGTGAAGTGATGCATGTTTAGAAAAACATGTTCCTAGCAAAACACCTTATAGCACAATTTTCCTCTCTGGGGATAAGAGAAGAGAGAAAGCAAGCTGTGCCTGGCAAATGGTAATCACGTTGCTGAACGCACACTAGATGTTTGGATACCATGGTGATGAGGGGACTATGAAAATCTACATCGGGCACATCGACACGTCGACACGTGCTAGTAGCAGACAGCAACGAACTTCACTGCACATCACACCAGAGTTTATTGTTCTTAGATGCCACGTTTGAACGTGCGCCCAGGACCACAGCACACTGAGCCAGGTTGGAGCAGCCCAGTGGTGAGCGGGCCAACCCAGGGCTGCTCTGACCCAGCTCCACGTGCCGAGGAGGGGCACAAAGCTTCTCCAGCACAGGGCTAGCTGGCAGGCAGCACCCACACTGAAGCACCCTCATGCTCCAGCCAGCCAGGTCAGCAACAAATTCTGTAGCAGGGTAGTTCTCGTGTATACATGTAGGGTTGCACGTGTAAACACCACGACATTTACTGCAGATCTCATCAGGCAACTCTGTAATAAACATCTCGTGTCGACACACCTATCGAGTGGAAGAGTAGGGCTGTGGCGGTGAGCGGAGGCAGAGCCAGCCGTGGCACTGGAGTAGGCGTACAAATGAAAAAATGATAGCTGCCGCCACAGCCACATCACCAACACCGCAGCCAGAAGTCACTGCTGCGTCAGGCCCGCAGCGGCCCCGCTACCCCTCTGGCAAGCAGGCGCCGTAAGGACAGGAACAGGAGACAGCAAAGCATCCGGGTGTGCCGCGGTCTGCCCCGTCTCACACCGCGCTTTATCCTGCAGGGGCCATCCTGACTCTGAGCTTTGCCCTCAGCTCTCCGGTCTTCAACTCGTACTCTCCAGGAAAACAGCCGGCATTTTACCACAGGAATTAGGCTTTGTGCATTAACGAAATGCAACCTTCACCCGCCGGGGCGTTTTGGCTCCTCTTTCTTCTCAAGACCACCACCGCCACAAACACGGGCAGGCCAGGCCGAGCAAGGACGCGATTAACAACGGTCGAGAAACGTGTCAGTAAACGCGCGCAAGTGAAAAAGGCAAGCCACGGCGAGCGTTTTCTTTTACGGTTCCAGGCAACTGGCGCCACACCTTCCCTGAGCGCCGCCTTCCTTTCTGTCATTTTGATTGCACCACAGTTTTGTATCGGGCTTTCCTTGGTAACCCTGCCTTTGAGGACACAGGTACACGTGGTACTGCAACCACTGCGGGTAGTGGGGGAGCTTTACTTATTACTTTCAAGATTTACAACGGAGGAGAATTACAACCGTCTTCCACTGGAGCAAATGCCGCATTTCCCGCATCACGAGCCATGCCGTCTGCCCCCAGGCCCCTCCGCCCCACATCCGGGGCACCCGCCCGGGCCCGGGCCCCCGGACAAGAGGAGCAGCGCGCCGGTTAACCACTGCGGGTAGTGGGGGAGCTTTACTTATTACTTTCAAGATTTACAACGGAGGAGAATTACAACCGTCTTCCACTGGAGCAAATGCCGCATTTCCCGCATCACGAGCCATGCCGTCTGCCCCCAGGCCCCTCCGCCCCACATCCGGGGCACCCGCCCGGGCCCGGGCCCCCGGACAAGAGGAGCAGCGCGCCGGTTGAAAGCGGCCCGACCCATTGCAGGGGCGGGGCGGGGCGGGGCGGGGGCGGGTGCCCCGGATGTGGGGCGGGGCGGCCACCGACCCAGACTCGCAGACATTAAAGCGACCTTTAAAAACTGCACCCCAGGCGGACTTCGCAACCCGGCCCCGCCCCGCGCCGCCTGCCGGGCATTGGAGGTGCACCAATCAGCACGCAGAGGAAGAAGGA
>NW_005842558.1:538090-545314 GCF_000455745.1 Alligator sinensis | reverse complement strand
CTCCGCTGTGGCCACGCCGTAGTGGCCCATGGCCCACCGCGGTGCTGTCCTCCGGCCCCAGCTTCCTGCCCCCCCGGTCCTGCGGCCGCACCTGCCGCTCAGCTGGGCACGGCGTGGTTGTTGGCGTAGTCCTGGTTCTCAAACGTGGGCAGGAAGCGGTCGGTGTGGACGGAGGCGTAGAGCTCGCCTGGCGGCTGGGCAGCCTCCCGGCCTGCGGCGCACCCTTCGGCCCAGACCTCCAGCTCCGAGCACCGCGGCCCGGCCAGGACCACGTCCGTGTACTGGATCTCGGTGGTCCCCGCGGCCGCCTCGGGCAGCAGCCGGCCTGGGCTCTTCAGCTTGAGGTTCGCGTAGCAGGTCGGCTTCTAGGGGCGGAGGCAGACGCAGGGCTGGGAGCCAGGGGACAGGCCCAGGGCTGCTCTCACCCCTCGCCCCTGGGAAGCACAGGCAGACTCCTCCCTGCCGGCCACAGCACCCGCCTCAGGAAGGGCTGGGCTCAGGGAAAGGACCCCCACACCCCTCCCTCCATGTAACACTCGGGGCCAGCCTGGCTCCGGGTTAGACCCATGCCTGCTCCCCAGGGCTTCAGCCGTAACCGCACCCAGCTCTGGGCACCAGGACAGTGACCCAGGCGGCCCCACAGCTGCCATGGGATGCCCTCTGCCAGCAGGGTCAAGCCCAAGCAAGATGGCACCGGAGGAATGGGAAAGCAGCTGGGTCCTGGATGCTGCCGTCCTTTCCAGCCTGCAGGGATCTGTGCCCCAGCGCTGGTGGCAGTGCTGCAGGGCACCGCAGCGGAGGCCGGAAGAGGGGGAGGGGAGGGGAAGGCTGGGTGCAGAGATGCTTGTGCTGATACCCCACCACTTCCTGCCACTGCACAGTGCAGCTGCTGCTCAGGAGCCTGCATGCACAGCATTCGCACCCCCACCCACGCATCTGCCGTCGCCCCTCGTTCTGGGCCCGCAGCCCCCCCAGAGCCCTGCCCCTGCCCAGCACCAGACAGCAGCCAGGGGGCCCCAGCAGCCAGGACCCCCAGGTGTTCAAGGACATCAGCTCACCTTCACCCTGGGCTCCCGCTCAGACTCAGTCTTCACTGTGTCTACCCCCGAGCCATGTCCTATCAGAAAGCAAAGAGTAGAGGGGCCAGCTGAGAGTGGATGTGGGGTCCCAGGATGGGCCCGCTCTGCTTTACAGGCCTGGCAGTGCCCAGCTGTATTCATGGTGCAGGATAGGGGCAGTAGCAAGCAGGGTGCCTGCTGCATCCTCACCCTAAGGCACGAGCTGCCACTGCACCAGCAGCCAGCCAGCATCCACCCAGCAGCAGCACCCAGGCCAGGGCCCAGCTGGGGGCAGAGAGGTTTGTGGGCACAGAGATCCATGCCACCAGGATGGGGCTCCACATGCCAATGAACATACGATGGGACACACCTTCCCGTCCTGTGCTAGGGCCCTGGCATGTCCACCCCTCTTCCCCCAGCCCCTGCCACTGCTCACCTGACTGCAGGTAGCTGATGTTGCCATAGACAGGCACCTCCTCTGCCAGGTGTGCCGCACTGTGGAGGAAGAGACGGGGGTCAGAGGCACCAGGGGACCGTGGGGGGACGGGGAGTAGGGCAGGGTAAGTGTGCCCCTTCCCCCAATCACAGCCACATGCAGCTGGGCCTGCAGTGAAAATGCAGAACTGGGCACCAGGACTCCTGGGTTCCACCCTCCCCTCCTGGAGGCAGAGTCCCTGCTCTCTGGTAGAGCAGCCCTGCAGAGTCGGGGTGCCAGGAAGGGCTGGCTCTGGCCCCGTTTGGATGGCTTCTCCAAGTTCTTCTGCTGGACTCACCTTCCCCGGAGTCGAGTCACATGCAACCGGAGTTTATCTGCAGGCAGGGAAAGGGGACAGAGCAGGGAGGTTAGCCTGGCAGCTGGGCAGTGCCCATGGGGGCAGTATGCAGCAGTGCCCAGGGCAGCAGGTCAGGCTGCCTGCAAGAAGGGAGTGCAGGGGAAGGAGACTTCCAGGATGACTGGGAGCTTCCCCTGTAATTGCAGGGGTGAGGGGTACAGGTCACCCTTGCCCCAAGAACAGCTGGTGGCTCAAAGCACAGGGAGATGGGCTGGCTCTGGGGTGCCCCTGCCCCCAACGATACCTACCTCTGACCTTCTTGTACCTCAGGCAGCACAGCACGTTGCACACAAGGGAGAGCAGATAGAACAGGGCCAGTGCCCCCAGGAGCCCCCACAGGGCACAGGAGCCCTGCAGCTCCTCCAGGCCTGCAGGACAGAGAAAGTGCTGGGAGCCCTCGCCTAGGGCTCTCTTCCCCTCAATGTGGGCACCAGCCTCCATGCCTGCGCCGCCACCCCCACTCCCACGGCCTGGAAAGTGCTGGGTCCTCTCCATCAGCAAGGCCAGTTTGAGGGAGTTTCCCTCGCACAAACACCCCCAGCACCCTGGGGAAGGGAAGGGGGGGTCACATTGAGTAACCTGAGGAGACAATGGGCCCCCGTGTAACACAGCAGCCCCCACTCACCCAGGAAGCAGCTGCCGTTACAGGTACCACAGGGCGCAGGCGTTCTGGACATGCCACTCCCTCCAGAGATTCAGGGCTGCAGACAGGAGTCACTCCAGATCCCAGACCAGTGCTGGCGCCAAGGGGAGTCAGTCTGGATCCAGGCAGATGCCAGAGCTGGGGGGAGTCGCTCTGGATCCTGGGTAGACGCCCACCCCAGGGGAGTCACTCCAGATCCTGGACAGATGCCCGCGCCAGGGGTGTCGCTTCAGATCCTGGGTAGATGCCTACGTCAACCCAGGAGTCGCTCCAGAGCACAGGGACTTGCAGTCACCCCAATCCCAGCAACACCAGCCTCACTCTGGTGCCTCCGTAGCCTGGGCAGGGTTCCCACCCCGTCCCTCCCCCTCCTGCCGGTACTCAGCATCTGTGCAGCTGGGGATTTCCGGAGCCACAGACACCTGCTCCACAGCTCTGGAGCTGCTGCTGCAGCAGTGGCTGCTGGACCCAGGCTGGAGCTCCCAGCCTGGCAGGACGAGGCTGAGGGCTGGGAGGCATCTGTGGGGCACGGAGAAAGGGCAGGAGGTGCGGAGGTTCCCATAGCCAGCAGGGAAGGGTCCCCAACTCCCAGAGAGCCCAAAACACATGTCCCAGCCAAACCCATGGCAGGTTTTGTGACAGTCCCACCCTGCTTCTCAAGCCCCCTCTCGCTGTCCAAATCTGGCAGGTTCTGATGACCTGTGCGGAGGGGTCCCAGTCCCCAGCCCTGTCCCCACGCCTCCCAGCCTCCAGGGTGGCTCCAGTGAAGCCAACTTTGTGCAGCGCACACCAGCCTCACTGCAGGAGCTCTTGCCAAACCCTGCACCTACAATTGATGACAGGTTGGGAGTCCCTCCTAGCCAGCACTGCTCCCCCAATCCCCATCTCGGCTGCTCAGGAGGAGGGAAGGGGGCTTCTGCCCCCCTCCCCCCACACCTGGGGGAGCCACAGGGGGGACGCTACCTCCTCCCCTGATCTGGGCTGGCAGCGTGGGGGGAGCAGACAGCACTCTGCCTCTCCCCAGCCCCACCCAATCACTTCTGGGGAGGAGGAGGGGCTTCGGTCTGGTCCTGATTGGCTGCTGTAACCCAGGAAGGCAACACAGGCAAAGGCAGCCAATCAGAAAGGCTAGAAGCCCTGTCAGTGCTGGAAAGATTTCATAGACATTAGGGCTGGAAGGGACCTTGTAAGATCTTCGAGTCCGGCCCCCTGCCCCAGGGGCAGGAGGTCAGCTGGGGTCAAAGGATCCCAGCAAGATAAGCATCCAAATGTTTCTTAAAAGAGTCCAGAGTAGGTGCCTGCACCACTTCTGGAGGAAGTCTATTCCAGGCCTTGGGGTGTTGGACAGTAAGGAAGTTTTTCCTTATGTCCAGCCTAAAGTGGTCTTGGAGGAGTTTGTGACCGTTGGACCTCGTCATCCCTTGGGGTGCTCTGGTGAACAGGCGTTCCCCCAGATCCTGATGCACACCCCTGATGTACTTATCGGCTGCCACCAAGTCACCCCTGAGCCTGCGCTTCTCCAAGCCAAAGAGTCCCGTGGCTCGCAGCCTCTCTTCATCAGGCCTGTTGTCTTGCCCTCTGATCATGCGTGTGGCTCTCCTCTGCACTCTCTCTAGCTTCTCCACACACATGCTTCTTGAACTGTGGAGCCCAGAATTGGATGCAGTACTCCAGCTGCGGCCTCACCAAGGTCCAGTGCAGCAGGAGGATGACATCCTGGGTCTTGCTCGAGGTGCATCAGTGGATGCAAGTCAGAGTTTGATTGCTTTGCCAGCTGTTATCGCATTGGTGACTCATATTCATCTTGTGGTCAATCATGACCTCCAAGTCTCTTTTGGTCATGGTACTAGCTAGTGTAGCACTGCCAAGCCTATAAGTGTGATGGGGGGTTTTGTTCCCAAGGTGGAGCACTTTGCATTTCTCCGTACTGAATGCCATGTGGTTTTCATCTGCCCACCTTGCAAGTCTATCAAGGTTGCCCTGGATCACCAACCTATCCTGAAGTGTGGACACCCTTCCCCAAAGTTTGTGTAGTCAGCGAACTTGGCCAGATCGCTTTTGACACCAGTGTCCTATCTCGGTTAGTCTATAGGTGCCTTTCTACCCTACCCCTACTCCACCACTCCCATTCCCACCCTGTGACCCCACTGAGTCCCACCCACCAGGCCCACCCTCCCTTCCCCCTCCACACGCAATCGTTTTCCATCACCTCATCCTTCCCTCCCCAGTCCCGAGCCCTGGCCATGCGCTGCCCTGCTCCCCCCATCCCTGGCACAGATCCCTAAGCCACTTTGCCACATGCTGCCAAGTTACAAGTTTATTATTATCAGGAATTTGAGGGAGGGGGAGCTCCAAGCTCCTGCAGCAGAGGGAGCCAGGACGTAGGCTCCCCGATGCTGTGCACAGGTGTGCTTCAGATCCTCAGGACCACAGGCCTGATGAGCATGCACTGGGGGCACGGCTGTACCTGGATCAGCCTGCGAGGTAGGCAGCCCCCTCACCCTCCTCCTCCCACCGGCAGGGGCTCAGCACAGGTCTGCAATATGCAGGTTCCCTCCCACGCCGGCCACAGCCACCACACACCCACCACACGCCACTGCCACAGCCTGCACTGGCTTGTGTGGGAGCAGGATCTGACCGAGCACCTAGGAGCACAGAGTGGGTAGCCCCGGGTCAGGCAGGCCTGAGAACCCAGAGCCCCCCACACCAGCCCTGCTTCCCCAAGCCCATGGAGAGTCTCAGCTCAGCCCTGGCCTCGTTCACACCCTCTCTGCACCCCCACAACTCGGTGGGGGCCTGGGGCACACTCTGCAGGGCCCCCCCAAGCTCCACTGCTGCCCGCAGGGCAAGGAGGACCAGCCCTGTGTCACCTGGTGGGTGCTGATGCGGATGACGCCAGCCCCACAGGTGCCGCTGCCCCCAGCCAGCACCGTGTCTGGGTCGCAGAACTGGGCTGCATACAGGAACTGGCCCTGCGTATGGCCCCCGGGGAACGGCAGGTTCTTCTGCAGCTGGGACGTCCGTAGGTCCCAGAGCTGCAGCGCGTTGCGGGGCACCCAGGAGGCCGTGAGCACGCAGTGACCCTGGGGAAGAGGAGATGGGGGCAGATGCAGCATGTCAACCCCAGCATGCACCCCAGAGCCAGTGAGCACAGGCTGCCAGTGGGGAAGGGGAGCCCGGCTCAGGTGTGCAGCACTTCCAGGTACAAAGGATGTCTCTTTGAGGGGAGCAGGTGGAGGGACCATCAGGTACCTTCTGGTCAGATGACCACAGCCCAGCCCAGGAACAGGCATGTTGCTGGCCACATCCCCTGTGATGCCCCTCCACATGCCCCACATCCATCTCACCCAAATGTCAAGGCCTGGGCCACAGATGTGGGGCCCATTGATCACACGCTGAGCCTCCTTCCTTATCCGCTTGTCCCAGACCTAACACAGGAGGCAAACCAGCAGCTCCAGCAGGACCCAGCCCCGCTCCCCCCTGGCCCCCTCTGACCAGCACCCTGAGCCCTGCCCCGCAGGGCCTCACCTTGACACTGTTGTCCCAGCCGCCCGTCAGGAAGATATGATTTTCCTGTGGGTGGAAGCGGAGAGCGAAGATGCGGCGGGAGGCCCCACTGGTCACTGCCACATCCCCCGTCATGAAGTCCGGAGCCTCCAGTGTATGAAACAGCTGGGGGAGAAGTAGGGACAGAGGCTGAAGTCCTAGGGAGCAGGATGGGCCCAGGGGCTGGGGAGAAGAGCGCAGGGAGCAGGGCGAGGATCAGGGATGAATGGCAGTGGAGAGGGAGGCTGGCAGCGCAGTGATCCTGGGGAAGGGGAGTCAGGGGCAGAGGTGGTGCATGGCCGCACTAGACAAAGGGGGCAGGAGAAGGGCAGGGGATGAGGATCTCAGCTGGGGGAGCCGGGACCCCCTGCTCAATCTGGCTCCACACGCCGCCTCCCCATGCTGGGGCACCAGCCCCTCTGCCCCATGCCGGCACAGCGCCCATGTCACAAACCTGGCGCTACCCACCTGCATGGTGCAGCTGTCGTAGAGCCGAATGTGGCGGTCGGTGCCGGCCGTGGCAAAGACGCTGCCATCCAGGCAGAAGTCCATGGCGTTGATCTCATTCTCCTCCTCTGCCAGGGCACCAGGGAGGGGCTGTGGCTGGGGAGGGGGGAGGAGGGACCCCCCCCCCCCACCAGTCACCGCTGGGGCCAGGGCGCGGAGGGGGAGCCCTGCCGCTAGGATTACCAGGTCTGGGTTTTCCTAGACATGTCCTCTTTTTGAGCCCTCTGGTCTGCGTCTGGGAGGGTTTTTTAAATCTGCCGAAATGCCTGGGATTTTGCTTTCCTCCTCTGCTGGGAGCAGGGGGAGAGGGGGCGGAGGCAGCAAGGAGCACAGTTGCGGAGGCGCAGGCTCCCCTGCCTTCCGCGGGGCTGTGCTAGGGCAGGGGCCGCTGGGTTTTCCTAGACATGTCCTCTTTTTGAGCCCTCTGGTCTGCGTCTGGGAGGGTTTTTTAAATCTGCCGAAATGCCTGGGATTTTGCTTTCCTCCTCTGCTGGGAGCAGGGGGAGAGGGGGCGGAGGCAGCAAGGAGCACAGTTGCGGAGGCGCAGGCTCCCCTGCCTTCCGCGGGGCTGTGCTAGGGCAGGGGCCGTGCGACGGAGGGGCCGGCTCCTCCAGCGGGGAAGGGGCCGGGGGCCCGG
>NW_005842558.1:536902-537348 GCF_000455745.1 Alligator sinensis | reverse complement strand
CCCGCCCGAGCGCGCGCCTCTTTCAACCCTCGCTCCCCCCGTCACGTCACTGCCGCCCCCAGCCCATTGGCTGCGCGCCTCCCTCCGCTCGCGCCCCCCCACCGCTCACCTGCGATTGGCCCGCGCAGGGCAACGCCCCCCGGCCGCGTTCCCTGCCCGGGCCCCGCCGCCGGGATTGGCAAGAGGGGCCGCTTCCGCTGCGGGGCGATTGGCCGGCACCCCTCTCCGCCCTCCGAGGCCGGCCCAATCAGCCTCGGTGTCGGCCAAAAGGGCAGGGGGCGTGGCCACGTGACCCACCTCCCGCCCCCAGGAGGTCACGCACGCCATGGCCAGGGGCACGGACCTTGGTCACGTGGCAGGTCACAGCCACCAGGCCTGCGCCGCCCGAGCCCGCCCCCAGGTCGGGGCAGCCCCCGCCCGCGCCCGCCCCCGGGGGGGCGGGAGGG
>NW_005842558.1:535615-536724 GCF_000455745.1 Alligator sinensis | reverse complement strand
TCGCAGCGCTGAAGCCGCAGGGCCCAAATCGCTGGCTCCCACGTGCCCCAGCACAGCCCAGCACCAGGGCGCCAGCCACGGGGGCGGGAGCCCAAAGGCATGGGGGGCAGAGCGGTCAGGCAGGGCCCGGCCTGGCGGGCTGTGGCGCGGGGCTGTCCCCGCCCGCCCCAGTCTACTTGTAGGTCCAGCAGGCAGTGGCCCAGCCCTGCCCCTTGCAGAGCTCCTTGTGCTTGAGGAAGCAGTTCTGGACACGGAACTTGCGCCCGCAGTCCTCGCAGGAGTACAGGTTCCCGTCGTGCGTCTTCATGTGCTCGGTGAGGTGGTGCTTGAGCTTGAACTTCTTGTTGCAGACGGAGCAGCCAAAGGGGCGCAGGCTGAAGGTCAGCATGATGTGCCGGTCCCGCTTGGGCTTCACGGCGAAGCGCTTCCCACACAGGCAGCCGAACTTCTTCCCGTCAGGCGCCGCCACGATCTTGACCGGCGCGTGCACCACCTGCCCGTGCACCGTGTGCGCGATGATCTCGTTGCCGTGCAGGTCCACCGGCTTCCAGGAGCTTTGGGGGAAGCCGACTTCGTCCGAGGGCAGGGGCTGGGCCTTGATGGTGAAGCCGGGGGCAGCCAGCGAGGAGGAGGAGGAGGCGATAGCGGTGGTGGCAGTGCTGCCTGCCGCCGGGATAATGTAGCTGACCTCGCTGCTGCTGCCTGGCGGCAGACTGGCCTGGTAGAGGCCATGCACCTCGGCTATGCCCAGCGCCCGGCCCTGCGCCAGCGACTTGAGGAAGCAGGCTTCGCCCACGGCCCCGGCCCCGCCGCCCAGCGCCGCCACTGCAGCCTCCTCCGGGTCGAAGCGCTCCTGCTTGATGTAGTAGATTTTGGGGTGGTCTCGAGGGCTGGGGAAGGGGCCATCCGGCTCAGCGGAGGCCGGGCCCTTGGAGACGCCGAGCCCGACCTCCTCGTCATCCTTCAGCACGATTTTCATGGACTTGTCCAGGGACCCACTGCAGATCCCGGCCGGGTGCTTGTCCTCCTCCTCCTCCTCCTCCTCATGGGACACCCGGATCTTCATCACCTCATCGTCCGGGCAGCCCGGCACCCCGCGGGCCGCGGCC
>NW_005842558.1:533612-533814 GCF_000455745.1 Alligator sinensis | reverse complement strand
CAGGCCAGGGGGTAGGACCGGCGCCCCCCCCCCCCCGCCCCCGCCCCAGGGCCCGTGCCCGCGCTGGCGGGTGGGCAGAGAAATGGCTTCTTCAAGAATTTCCCGTTGGTTGGTCGGTGGTCGCGTCCCCCCCTGCCCCCACGTTCGCCCCGTGGGGCAGGGCCTGGGGCGTCTCGAGACCGGGAGGAAACGGAGAAAGAAA
>NW_005842558.1:532807-533599 GCF_000455745.1 Alligator sinensis | reverse complement strand
GGTCCCCCGTCTCCCCCAGGCAGCTACAGCCCAGTGTCCATGTCCGGGGGCCAGGGGCGCCGGCCAGGCCGCGGGCGGGTGGGCGCTGAGCAGGCAAAGCCCTTTGTCGGAGTAGAGAGCACAGAAAGCAGGGCTGGGGCAGGCGGCGGCGCGGGAGACCCTCCTGCCCCCACACCGACGCCAGGCGGGGCAGGGGTGGCAGGGCGAGCCGGGGGCAGAGCCCAGCACTGCCCCCAGCAAGAGGGGAGGCTCCCCAGGGACGGGGGTCACCCTGCCTTGCAGGGAAGGGGCGGGGGCAGGTTTGCAGGGGAATCTGGGGGCAGGGGCAGGGGCAGGGACAGGACCCAGGGCCTCAGTGCTAGGATCCTCGGTCCAGCCACAGGCACCTGTCCCCACACTCCCCATTGCTGGGGGGGCAGGGGCAGAATCAGGACCCTCTTCCCGCCCCATGCCCAGGGGAGCCGGAGCCAGCCAGGCCCCCCTGGCAGGTCTCACAACCCCCCAAAGCCCACAGCTTCACCCCAGGCAGTCTCCCTGGGGCTCAGCCTGGCGCTACACTCCCCCATGCCCCAGCAATGAGGCAGCTCAGAGGCAGTGGGGTGGGTGGGGTGTTTCCCCCCCGGCCGAGGCACAGACACCTGGGCCCCCAGGGGGCAACTCAATGGACAGTCTGCCATGGGGTAGGGGGCACTCCTGAGATAGACGAGGGGTGGGGGGGCCAAGGGGAGAGCGTCGGGGCAGGTGGTGGGGAGGGGATGGATGTAAGATTGTCATCTGTGTCCTGCTATAAAA
>NW_005842558.1:530179-532221 GCF_000455745.1 Alligator sinensis | reverse complement strand
GAACTCATGCAAGCCCTGTGCCCTGAGGAAACGGTGCCTCATGCCAGCAGTGGGCATGAGGACTGCAGGCTCTGGGCGCAGCGGAGGACCCAGGAGATGCAAGGTCTGCTCCCCACCTGGCCCCAGAGACAAGGGCAAAATGCACGCAGCTCAGCACATGCTGCCAGAACCTAGGGACTTGAGAGTTAGCAGCCAGTGGCAAGCACCGGGGGGGTGGGCCTAACGGCTGGGGGGCCAACCTGCACTGCCCTTGGCCTTGCACGCCCCGTACAGGTCACAGATGCCAGCTCTCCCAGGAGGAGTAGCTCCGGCAGCCCACGGCCCAGGTGGCCTGGGAGCACCACACCACGTTGGGTAGCCCCAGACCCCTGCGAGGGAGATGCCACATGGTGCCAACACCAGCTCGCCCGTCTGCACTGAGGTCCCAGGTTCTCCCCCGCCTTGCGGCGCCAGGTGTTGTCTGCCTGGGCAGGGTAGGGTAGGGGCACAGATGAGGTCTAGCCATGCTGTCCCCTTCCCCCACCCAGGGCCCCCAGCCATCTCTGATACTAAGAGCTGCCCCGGCCCCCCAGCCCTCGGCCCATCCTGCCCTGCCTGGGCACTGACCTCTCACGCCAGTCATCCAGCACCAAGGGGCCCCCCAGGGGTGCCCTCTCCGGACAGGGGACTGTGTTGCCACTGCTGGAATCGCACAGCCCGCCGACCCCCACCCTGTCCCCAACACAGTCACACCAGACAGGGACACGCACACACATCCCATGACATGCACCCTGCACCCCCCAGACAGACAGACAGACACCCCATCCCCAGCAACCAAGCCTTAGGGAACCAGGAACCTCCAAAAGTCGGGGGGGCAGAGGCACAAGGATGTCCTCCCTCTGCCTCCCAGCTGCTGCCCTGGGGAGCAGACCCCTGGGCTGGCGGCACTGCTCCCTTCCCCCAGCCCACCCTTGCACCCCTGCCCTCTGCCCTCCCGACTGCGGAGAGTTCCAGGTTCCAGTGAGATGCGGTGTGAACAGACACAAGACAGGAGGAGGACAAGACACAGGGAATGCAGGGCAACCAGCACTGAGAGAGACAAGTGGAGGCACCAGCATGACACTAACTGCCCTTGTCTGGTGAGAGACAGCTCCCCCTACCCTCGCCCCGCACTGCTGAAAACCCCAGCCAGACCCACCCGACCCCATTTCTGCTGCAGACTGTACCTCCACCCAGACCAGCACATCACTGGGGCCCACCCTGCCATGATGCTCAAGAGGTGGGGAGCAGCATGTGGCACAACAGCCAGGAGCCCACTGCATAGCTGCTCTGCCCTAGAACAGGGGGCACTGGGTGGGACACGAGCAAGGGTGCCCATGGGGTGCTGGGTGAGAAGGGAGGCAGCCGACGCGGGGGAGCTTCCTGCCCTGAGGAAAAGAAAAAGCAGCCCAGTCCCAGATCCTTAGGCCCGTGGAAGGCTAGAGTCGGTGCTGCTTACCCCTACACAGCCGTCAGAGGTCCAAAGTCAGAACGGGCCAGTGGCCAGGGGAGTGGCTCTCTTCTTGCTCCCAAGCTCTGGGGTGTCCCCGACCCAGAGGCTGATGCGCTCAGTGGAGAACTCAACCAGGACCCACTCTGCTTGGAACTGAGCCTCTGGTAGCTGCGGGCAGGCACAAGAGGCCCCCGCAATGGGCAGCCCGCTGTGGAGGTGGGGGACAGAGGGCAAGTCCGAGAAGTAATGGGCTGGAACTGCTGTATTCACTTGCCTGAGCCTGAACCACAGGACAGCAGGTTCTGGGGTCTGGGTGCCATGGGACCCAGCCACTCCTGCCTCTCAGGGTTCCCAGCCTGACTGCTCAGCTGCTCCACAGGGTCCCAGAGCCTGGGTCCTGAGGGGCTGTGGGTCCAGTCTCGGGCAGACGGCTCTGCAGCCCATTTCCTCATTCGACCCAGCCAGCCTGGGACCCCCATAGAAAGTCCCTGGCATCCCTAGGGCCAGCAGGAGCCTCCAATCGGACCCACGGCCCCAGGGGGCAGGGCGGGAAAAGCAGGCAGCGTGCAGC
>NW_005842558.1:525271-530027 GCF_000455745.1 Alligator sinensis | reverse complement strand
GTGTGCGGGGGAGGGGGGGGAGTGGAGAGGACCCACCTGGTCTGTGACCGAGCGGCGAGAGACACCCCGATCCCTCCACGTGACAAAAGCAGAGTCAGAGAGAGTTACCTGATGAGCAGCTAGGACGAAGAGGAGAGAAACAAGACGGGGTCAGGGCCCCAGCATCGGCGCCCCCCTGGGGGGCAGGGGGAAATGGACAGCTCCGGCGTAGCCTCCAACGCCCCCCCCAGAAAATGGGGGGCCCAGGCAGGGCAGGGTGGAGGAGCAGGGGGGCAGAAGGAAGGGCAAGGGCCTGGGGAGTCATGGACAGAAACTGCAGCACACACCCTCACCTGGTGCACAGCCGCTCCTGGCAACACAGAGCCCTGACACCTCAGGGAGCAGGACCCAAGGGCAGAGAGCAATGTGGGGTAGGGATAAGGTGCCCCTATCGTCACTGAGTGCCAGGCAGCTGGTCTGCAGACCTGCACAGCCACCCCCGAATCGTCAAACCCCCGTATCCCTGGCCCAGCTCCTATTTGCTGCATGAGCTCCCTTCCCTGGCCCAAGCCCCAACCCATCCCCACAGCATACTGGATGCTCCAAGGCCATCCCACAGCATCCTCAGCCTGCCCTCTGAGCCCCCAAGGCCCCTCCAGAGCCCCACCCTAGCCTCAAGCCCTGGAAGTTTGAGACAGTGCTCTCCGATGCCACCCTAAACATCTCCCCAAGGAGCAGCCCCCATGGCTGGATAAAGAGGAGCTGGAAGCCCAGCCCCAACCCCTACATGAAGCCCTGCCATCCCCAGAGACCCCAAGGCAGACTACTCCATCCGCAGCCACTACCCCCCCAAACCCAAGGAGAGTCCCCTGGCACCTTGCCCTGCCCCACAGCCTCCCTGGATCTGCAATACCCCTGCCCCACCTCACAACCTGTCATGCCTGATGGCCTACTTCATGCACAGGTGCAAGCCCAGCTGTCTCCCATGGCACTAACCTGTATTCACCTGTCCACCTCCCCAAGCACAAGCCCCAGCCTCAATCCATCTGCCTGTCCACCCACAACATTAGTACTGCCCCCAGCAGTACTGTTCATCCATCCATCTACCCCCTAGCCCAGCACTGACCCCATTCCTTGCCCAGATCCATCTATCTGTCCACCTACATCAGTACTGACCCCACCCCTGGTCTGTCCATCCATCTGTCTACCCATCTCCCCAGCACAGACCTCCCTGCCCCACCTGGTTTCCTCCAACTGTCTGTCCTTCTTCCAACACTGATGCCCCACCACACCCTGCACCAGCCATCACCACACCACTCCCAGCAGAGACCTCCACCCATCCAGTCCACCTGTGTCTGTCCAACTCTCCAGCATTTGTTCCCTGCCCCCAGTCAGTCTGGTCTCTCCCAGCGCTGCCCCGCGACCTGCCCATGGGAGGAGAGAGGAAGGGAGGTGGGGAAGGGACAGACAGCAGACGAGATGGGATGGGCCATGGACACACGGAAAAGAACAATGACATTGTAATTTCCACCTGAGCGTCGAGCAGGCGTTTCCGGGACTCGGAGACGTCGTGGACGGCCGAGTGATCCCTGCGCAGCTCCTCCTCCACCAGCATCAACCTGCAGGGACAGGCTTCACTGGAGTCAACCCGAGCCCCCGCGGGGGGAGGCCACGGGTCCCTGACAGCTAGTGCGGGGCACAGGGGAGGGAGGGGTCTCTCTCCAGGGGGAGGGACAGCAGGGAAGCTCCCCATGGCAGAGACAGGCCAAGTCTCCCAGGACCAAGAAGTTTCAGACAGGGGTGGAAGGGGAGGATGCGAAGCCAGCAATGCTGCAGACCCAGCTGGCCACCAAGGTCTGGGACAGGAGAGGCCTCCCCTGCCCCGAGGGCCTGTGACCCACCCCCGTGACCCGCCTGTGTGTGCCAGGGACCCTGTGCCCTCCACCTCCCCGCATTCGCGCCTGCCGCGCCGGGGACGGCATGACTCCATTGGGAGCCATGCCCCCCCTGCCCCCCTCCAGCTGTGCAGGTGATATGGTGCCCCACCCTGCCATGCAGCCCCGGGCGCGCCGATCCGCCCCTCACCTGCCAATGATGCTCTTGATCTGGGAGTCCTTCTCGGCCTGCTGCTGGCGCAGGCGCTTCTCACTCTGCTCCAGGCGTTGCTGGTACTGCAGCAGGATCTTGCTGGTCTGCTCCTCCTGTGAGAGCAGGCGCCGTTCGTACTCCTCCAACTTGCGGTTCGACATGTGCAGCCGCTCCTTCAGTGAGTGGATCTCTTCCTCATACTCCTTCACCTGTGCAGGTGGCCAGAGCCAGTGGTGTGACAGGGAGCACCTGCTGCCAGTGCACTTGGGTTCTTGTACAAGGAAGGGGACTGGTGGGCTGCACCGGGAGGGACTGGAGCCAGGATGTTGGGCTCTGCTCCAGCTCTGGAGGGGAGTGGGGTCCGGTGAGTTAGAATAGGGGGGCTGGGAGCCCAGATGCCTGTGGTCTGTCACCAGCTCTGGGGAGGCAGGGGGTAGGAGGGAGCCAAGATGCCCACGTTCTCCTGGCAGGGGGTCTGGTGGGTCAGAAGGACAGCAGGGAGCTGAAATACCTGGATTCTGTCCTCCAGCCTTGGGAAGGGAGAAGGAACTGGTGGGTTAAACTAGAGGTGAGAGTTGGGAGCCCAGAGGCCTAGGGAGTCAGGGGAGAGGAGCAGCACCATGATGCCAGGACTCTCTGTGGGTGGGGGAGGAGGAGGCTCCCTTACCCGGTCCAGCCGGCTCTCATCCATGGACTTGGAGTACTCTTTTAGCTTGTACTCCTCGCGCTCAATGTGGGAGCTCTCGATATCAGCCGACAGGTGCGGCATGTTGGACACCCAGGCCACCGTCCGCTCCGAGGCTGGCATCACAGGGTTCAGTGTCGAGGGTGTGTGCGATGGCTGCCGCACCGAGGGAAGAGGAAACAGAGAGCATTAGCACGCAGGTAGCCGTCAGACCACCCTCTCTCTGGCCTCCCCACTGCAGTACTAGGCTCTCCACCTCCCCCTTCTACACCAGTCAACAAGAGCCAATGCCCCAAGCCTCCTCTGCACCCAGCTCTCCATCCCATTGCCCCCCGCACCTGCTTGGTGATGGTTGGCTTGAGGGCGGAGGAGGACGTGTCCTTCGTGACCGACTGCTGGCGGGAGCGGGCAGGCCCATAGGTGGGCTCGGGAGACTGGAGCAGGTTCCCACTGGAAGGCCGGGGCTTCTGGGCAGCACTGACAGTGAGCTGCTGTGACTTGCCACGCTGGAGTGGGGCCTGGGGCTGAGGCGGGGGCCGAGGCGGGGGTTGGGGCTGGGGCCCAATGGTGATCTGGGGCGGGGTGAGCATGTTCTGCAGGTTCTCCTGCAGGGAGAGCTGGCGTTTAGTGAACTCAGAGCCCTGGCGAGTGAACTCGTCGCTGTAGCTGTGGCTGTGAATGATGTGCTTGCTGGCCGACAGGTCCTCGCTCTTGCTGTACCCATGGAAGGGCGCGAAGGTGTCGGGGTTGCCCTCGGAGGGGCGGTGCGGGGGTGGAGCAGCTGGCCCATCCGAGGCCATGTGAAAGAGGGGGTTCTGGAAGGAGAGGGGGACCCTGAGCTGCGGGGCTGGGGCCCCGTCGGTGGTGACCCCCATCTGGCTGAGACGCAGGCCAGCAGGGATGCTGGAGCCTTGCTGTACCCATGGAAGGGCGCGAAGGTGTCGGGGTTGCCCTCGGAGGGGCGGTGCGGGGGTGGAGCAGCTGGCCCATCCGAGGCCATGTGAAAGAGGGGGTTCTGGAAGGAGAGGGGGACCCTGAGCTGCGGGGCTGGGGCCCCGTCGGTGGTGACCCCCATCTGGCTGAGACGCAGGCCAGCAGGGATGCTGGAGCCACTGCCCTGGGAGAGGCGGCTGGGCCGGAGCCCCATGGCAGCGGTGATGCTGGAGCCACTGCCCTGGGAGAGGCGGCTGGGCCGGAGCCCCATGGCAGCGGTGATGGAGGCCTGGCTGCTGTTGAGCAGGTCACCAACGCTCTGCAGGTTGGAAACGCTGTTCATGCGGCTGTCCTGCAGGTCCAGCATCGAGACGCTCTTGTTCACGCTCAGCATCTTCTGGTCAGGCTCAGTGATGTCCGAGCTGCTGGTGCAGTAGGCTGGGGAGGAACGGGCCAGGGGCGGGCGCGTCACAAAGAACACGTCTTTCCCCCCTTTCTCCTTGGTGGGCGAAGGCAACCGGGTCATGTCCATGGAGCTGTGGCGGAGGGGGGCAGGGGTGAGAGCCAGGCTGCTGCTCAGGGGTGCACCCCCAGCCTAGTCCCAACCCCCACCACAAGAGGATGCAAGAAAACAGAAAACCCCCCTCCCCCTCCCTCCATCCCCACTGGAGAGACACTGGGCTGGGACAGTGGGATCCACCTGCCAACTGGATCAGGGGATGGGGTGGGGTGCAGTGGGAGAAGCTCTGGCCCAGTGGGGCTCCTGGATCAGTGCCCCTGAGCCAGTAAGGGAGTGTGGGAGGAGGTGCCCCATCCCCATGCCCCCAAAGAAATAAGGCAGCTGGGGATGTGAGGCCTGGAGACTGGTGGATACTGGAGCAGCTAGTGATCCTTGACCCAGTGCTGCTGGGGAGGGAGAAGTAGGAAGGACAGGGTGGGGGCAGTCAGGGGGCAGCCCAGTGCTATCCCCCTCCAAGAGGGTGGGGTGTCAAAGGACCCTGGCCCCCTTTTAGCTCCTTCCAACAGAGGGCATGTCCCTGCCCTTGGCAGGGCCAAGAGTGGTTGTGACCC
>NW_005842558.1:519042-525240 GCF_000455745.1 Alligator sinensis | reverse complement strand
TTTCCCTACCTCACACACACACCCACAGCTCCTCAGAGACTGGGCAGGGCCAGAGGGACAGTGCATCTCCCCAGTGGAAGGAGAGTTCACAGGGAGGACAGGCCAATGGTGAGGGGTCACCATCACAGGATTCCTGCAGAGGTGCAGTTGGGGCTGGGACTGGGGAGGAGGGGACACACTCACCTGTTGAGGCCCCGCACCATGTAGGGCTGGAGATCGACAGAGCTGCAGAGAAGCAGAGGCAAGCGTTAGCACAGTGGGACAGGGCAGGGGGTACAGAAGGAGATGCACCCTGCCCCACTTAGTGGCAGTGCTCCACCATCCCTTCTCCCCTCCCCACTCACCTGTTGAGGTCACGCACAACATAGGGCTGGACATCAGCTGAAGGGCCCCGCAAGACCAGGGGCTTAGGCTGCAGCCGCTCACCCTGGTGACTCGGCTGCCGCTGGATGTGTGGGTTCCTGAGGGCGACGCTGATGTCGTTCAGCAGACGGGGCAGGGGGCCCAGCTTGATGAGGGCTTCCTGGGGTGGGAGGGAAAAGAGTGAGAACCAAATCAGGCTTCCAGCCTACTGAGAACCCAGACGTCTCCACTCCCAGCCCACTCCCTACTGTAACCCCCCCAGACCAACTCCTTTCCCAGAGCTGGGATAGAACACAGGTATCTGGGCTCCCAGCCCCTGCTGCTGCAACCTACCTGACGCACACTCCTCCCAGAGCCGAGACAGAATGCGGGTGCCTCCGTTCCCTGCCCCACAGCTCTAACGTATCAGACCTCCCTGTGGACCTGGGCACGGGGCCCCTGCATGCCAGTACCTTGCTGAGCTGGGGCAGGACTTCCCAGAGGAGGGCATGCAGCGTGGAGAGCTCGCGACCCAGATCGATGTAGCCCTCGAAGCTGCTGCTGTTGGTGAGCGTGTCCAGATTCGAGATCTCATACAGGAATTGCTGCATACTGGCCCACTCCAGCTCCAGGAACTCATTCATGAATGCCATGTATTCCTCCTTGCTGCCAAACCTGACAGAGCCGAGCAAGAGGGAGGGGAGATGGGTGGGGAGGGGGAATCAGTGGGGTAGGAGGGATGAGTGAGGCAGGTCTTCCAGCCCCAGCACCACCTTATGCTTTTCCTGAATCACTTCCCAAGCCTCCTGCCCTGTCGCAGGATCCCTCAACCCCCGCCGCCCTCTTCAGTACTGAACTCCCCTTCATATTTTCAAATGCTCCCCCGTGTCCTGCCAACTCTACAACAGCTCCATGATCCCAGCCCAAGGGTGTGGCACTCACTTGGTGAAGTTGGCCAGGTTCTGGATGACCTTGGCAATGAGGGTGAGAGTGCGAGACGTCTGCTCGTCAGGGTACTCCTGCATGAGTCCAAAAAGGCTGGGCGACATGACAGCTGGGCACAGGAAGCGCAGGAAGAGCGAGGCGCTGATCAGCCGGTCAGCGATGTCCTCCCGGCCCCGCTCCGCACAGCGCAGACGCCAAGAAGCAAACACTTCCTTCAGCTCCCGGGGGAATACGCTACGTGGTGGGGAGGAAGAGAGGAAGGCAAGCACTGTCAGAGACTCCCAGTGGTCCCCAGCACTCCTTGCTCCTTCTAAGTGCCTCCTATGACCTCAGAGGTGCCCCCCCTCCCCCCACCCAGCAACAGCAGCACCCCCCTCCAAACTCCACAGAGCCTGAGGGTCCACTCATCCCCTCTCTGGTGCTTGGCACCCAAATATTGCCATCAGAGACCACCCCATATGTCCCTGGGTAGGGCTTCTTGCCCCCATTCAGTCCCCAGGACTCCCCAAACACCTTTCACAGACCTGTACCCTCACCCAGTACCATGGCCCTGAACCCGCCACACCCACCCATGGGGCCCTGCCCTCCTGCATCTCCCATGGAAACAGGCTGAGGAACTGCTTATGACCCCCACAGAAACTCAGGACCTTGATATGCTCCCCCAGACCCTGTGCACTGTTCTAGACCCCATGCATCCCCACACAGACACCATACACCCCCTGGGCACCACAAAGACCCCACACACACTCTAAACCCTGCCATAGCCCAGTCCCTCACACAGACTCCACATGTCCTGACCCTCCCACCCCCCGATCTCTGGCAAGAAAGCACTGGTGGGGGACATCAGAGGAGCTCCTAGGGCCCCCCATGCCCCTCAAGGGGCAGGGACTGGCATCGATTCCTACTCTGAGATTTCATCCCTCTGCAGGCTCCTGCCCATGCCTCAGGCAGCCACCCCTGCCCTTCCCTGCCCCACACTGACCAGTGGGAGTTGACGACCTTGCAGAGGGCTAGCTCACAGCACATGCGCAGGTTGGCCTGGTGGTCGGCCAGAGTGGAGGCTGAGCACTTCATGGGGTCGACCTCGCAGTTCTCCTCAGACTCATACAGCGCCCGAATGAACTCGCCTAGAGGAAGAAATGGCTGGACATGAGGGCAGCGCCAGACCAGCATCTGCCCCCTGGGAGCCCTCCCCTGCCCCCTCCCCCACACCCTCCCTGAGCCCACAGCCAGAAGGGGGGCACAGTACGAGCCTGGCTGGGCAGAGCAGAATGAGGAGTCAGGTTAGGGTCTGCCCTGTCAGGAGGTAGAAACTCACTGTGCCCAAATCAGTAGACTCAGAGCAAAGGGAAGTGCTCAGACCCTGGGCACAGGACATGCCTGGAGCACACCCGCAACAGCACAGTACATGTGCATGCAGACACAGACGCATACCCATATTCCTTAATGGCACATGCACGTATGCTCACAGCACACATGAAGACTGCACATGTTCAGTAGTGCCAAGGAAAAGCATGTGAGGGCGCACACACCCAGAAATGGCACACCAGCAGGAGTATGTCCATGCATGTGCATATGCCCTCATCAACAGCTCACAAGCAGGAGCATGCACCTCTAAAGATAACAGCACGCACACGTGCACATACATGCACACAGCCCACAACACACACAGACACAGGAGTAGGCAAGCAACAATGCACATATGAACGCACATTCACAAAGGGCACGTGCACACAGGAACATGCACACGCTCACCAATGGCATCCTTGAGGTATTTCTGGCCGATGAGTTTCAGATACTCCTCTATGGCTTTCGTGGCGAGGGTGTTTTCCCGGAATATCAGGTGCTCCCGATCCATGAACCGGTCCACTTCCGTCATGGCCATGTCTGAGAGAAAATCCTGCAGGAGACGCAGGGCCGGGAGGGAGCAAGGGAGGGGTCAGTAAGGTGAACCTCACACCTAGACTTCCCCTCAATTTCCATGGGAGAAGGGTTCCTCTCAGTCACAGTCCCTTTTGGAGCCCCCATCCCCACCAGCCTCTTCTGATACCACCCAGCCCTTTCCACAGCCAGCCTGAAACTGGATCCCCAGCTCCTCCACCCACCACCACATCCACCCTCCCAGCCCCCGCGCAATGTTCCCCCAGTCCTCCCCTGATGCCTCAGCTTCCCTGACCACTACCCTGCCCTCCCAACCCTCCACCAACATAACCCTGTACCCTCAGCTCCCCTCCCAAAACCTCCCCAGCCCTCTCCCAAAGCCCAGAGCTCCCCTTCCTAGCCTCCTCCACCTGCTCTCCTGAACACCCACCAGAATTCCTGTGCCCCCAGTTCCCACCTCAATGTCCCTCCAATCACTGCCTGACCCCTTCCAGGCCCCTCTGGCGGCCCCCTGCCCTGTAGCCCCCTTTGCCCACCCCGTCCCCATCGCCCAGCACCTTAGCTTTGCCAGTGCTCTGGAGGATGTGGACGAGGGCACAGGCCACCTCCTCTTTGCTCTTGACGCTGAGGACAGGCTCAAGGACAGCACAGAGCATGCGGTAGTTGTTGGTGACATACTCGGCGAACTCCTTGTAAAGCTCCATGGGCAGGATGCTCATGGTCTGAAAGCGGCTCTTGACCCGCAGGGCTGGGCAGCCAGCCTTGGCCTTGCTGCCACTGGGCTGGCTGAGCGGGTACCACTGCTCAGCGAAGTGGCGCCCGGTGACACTGGCAATGGGGATGCTGACCATGCCCACATAGTTGCTCTTGTCCTTCTTGCGCTTCTTGTCGGTGTCCTTGTAGACATGCAGGCGAATGGTGCGCACGGCTGGCAGGTTGTTGAACTCAAAGTGTTCCCCCCAGAAGACATTGTCAGCCCGAGGCTTGCTAGTGGTGCGGGCGTAGAGCATATCATCCAGGCACAGCTCGCAGTAGTATCGCTTCTTTGGGGGGAGGTCCCGCGCCTCGATGATCCACAGCTTCAGCACATTGTCCACCCGCCGACTATTGTCCTGGGGGGGAGCAGGGGTTAGCGTAGTGGCACAGGAGGGGCAGGGGAAGGAGCTTAGATCATTGGGGAGCAGGAAGGAAGATGTGCTGGCTGTCAATGTGGGGACAGAGGGAGCTGGGTAGGGGAGGGCAGAGCAGGGGGTGTCCTGGCTGTTGCCCTGAAACAAGGAAGGGGTTACAACAGGGGTACAGGGCTTGGAGAGGGGCCAAAGCAGGGGAACAGGCTGATCTCCTGGGGGGACTGGAACAGGTATGCCAGCTGTTGCCCAGGGTGGGGCACAGAACTAAGAGTCAGGCAAGAGTCACTGCAGTGAGGTAGGGAGCGGGCCTGGGGCCACAGGAGGGGTGGTCAGCACCGCAGGGCTGAAGCAGGAAGGAGGAACACCCACAGAGCAGCCAGCAAGTCCCCCCACTGGCAGGCAAGCATGTAGCCCCGGGGCATGATTTGCCCATGGCCAGCCCTGCCACCAAAGTGACTGAGAGCAGAGCCTGCAGCTCCCTCCCCCTGGCCTCTCCAGCCAGCAGCACCTTGTTGGGCTTCACAGCACGCTGCAGGTTCTCAATCCACTTGTCGCGTTCTGCAGCTGAGCGGCAGGCAAAGCACTTGGTGCCAGAGGCGGTGGTGACCTGGGCCAAGAAGAACCAGCAGCGGCTGAGCAAGAACTCCCATCTCTCCACACCTGACCCCCCTTGCCCCCCACAGCCTGACCCAGGCCTCCACTCCCCTCCCAGGGCAGGGACAGAACCCAGGCATCCAGGCTCCCAGTCTCCACAGCTCTAACCTATCAAATCCCTCTGCTTTCTCAGGACAAGGACAGAATGCAGGCATCTGGGCTCCCAGCTCCCACAACAATAACCTGCTGGCCTCCAACCCCCCTCTCCGCAGGCCTCCAGACAGCTCCCTCTGCCATACCTCAAAACAGAACTCCTGGCCAAGGATGCTGCTGTGCACGGGCTTGATGATGGAGTCCTCATCCAGGTTCAGCTCCAGGGCCTCGGCTGCACTGCTGGGGCTCAGCAGGGACTCATGTGAGTGCGACTCCTTGAAGCTCTGCATGAGGCGGGCTCTGCAGCAGGGAGAAGCCAGTGAGGTCCTGGGGCACTGGGGGGGCGGGAGGCACAGGCGTGATGCTGAAGTGAGCGCAGGGTTGCGTGGAGGCGTGTGGGGGGCATAGGCACGGGCAGTGGCAGGGCTGAGGAAGGTGAGACCAGTGCCTGTGGCCAGTAGACAAGGGGGCGGAGCGTGAGTTGGGGAGGTGGCATAGACAAGCAGGAGTGAGTCGTGCACAGAACTCCCACAGGTGGCACCAGGGCACAGGTGAGGCCACGTGGATGCCCAAGCCTGGGATGGGGATACCTGGGAGGGGTGGGGTGGTGCGCCAGCCCAGAGGGAGGGCTCTGCACTGTGGGGGCCGCCCTGGCCTGGACCACAGCACGGGCGGGCGGGCGACCAAGGGAGAGAAAAAAAGAGAGAGCATCAAAGCCAGGCACCATCCCCCACCCCTGCCCTGACTGGCAGGGACAATGGGGGGGCTGTGAGGAGGGGACTTTTACAAGAGTCCCCTGGGGTAAGGGGTACAGCAACTGCACCTCTGTGTTCATAGGGTGTCTCAGACCCTGGGGCTCATTCAAAGGGGGAAGGGCAGGGTAAGAGGGTTGAAGGTGGCCTGTCCCCTCATGTTACAGAAGGGAAATGAAGCAGAGAGATGGGACTTACTCCCTTCCCTTCCCCCCGCCTCCAAAAAATGCAATCACACAGTAGATCAGCCAAGAATAAAGGAGAAAACCCGGGCATCCGGGGCTCCCAGCTTCCTGTAGCTCTCACACCAGACCCCACTGTTGTAAGAGAACCTGGGATGGAGCCCAGGCATCCGGGGCTCCCCCTCCCAAGGATGATTCCCCAGGAGCGGGCGGGCGGGC
>NW_005842558.1:510124-518767 GCF_000455745.1 Alligator sinensis | reverse complement strand
CCCCCCCCTACCCCCCACTGCCCAGCCAGGCGGGGACGCGCAAGGGTAGAAGTGGGGAGCAGGAAGGAGCAGGGCAGTGGGGGCCAGGCTGAGGCAGGGGTGCTCAAGTCTCCCCCAGAGCTGGGAGCAGCAGAGGTGGGATGGACCCCAGGTGGCTGCAGAGTGCCTCATACCACCCACCACCCACAGCCCTGCTCTGCCTGCACAGCCCCCTGGACACAAGAAATGCAGGGAGGCTTTGTGGTGGGATGCATCAGGGCTGTTTATACAGTGACCCAGCATTGAGATGCAGCCACCACTAGGGTGAAGCATGTCAGGGGTTGGTCATACACCCAATGCGGAGTTGCAGCTGCCTCTGGCATGGGGCACAGCAGGGACCCTTTTTCCAGGAGACCCCTTGCCCAGCACTAAAATGCAGCCATCTCTGGGGTAGGGCCTGTCAGGACCTGGTAACACAGGGGACACCGCACCCAGCCAAGACTCAGCCACCATTAGCACCTGAACAGCAGCTCGCAGCAGGCAGGTTGGGAGCTGGAAAGAAGCGTTTGGGAGAGGGGGAAATGTTCAGCAGATTCCCAGAGCAGGGAGGGGGGACGGGACCAAGGAGTTTGGTCCCAGTTATCTGCAGAAGCCACTCAGGAAACTCAGGGCACCTTCCTCCAGCACAGCACTCCCACCAGCCTCCCCAGTGCTGCCTGCAGTCTGGGGCCAGCCCTGCCTGGCCTGGGTGAGCTACGCCACTGCTCCAGACATGGCAACTCCACACGCCCAAGTCACTGAGACACTTCGCAGAGCACCAGCCTAGCTGGCCGTCATCACAGAGTAACACCCCCCAACTATGTGCAGGCATACACCCATAGGGCACATCCTTCCATGCACACCTATAACACACTCATACACCTGCACCTGGGCACACAATCCACATGCAAATACACATTTCTATGCATGCTTGTGCATGTGCACACACACACACATGCATGCACACTATTATGCATGCCCACCTACACATGCATCCTGCATTCATGCACCATGCACAGCCCTTGACCCCCTACCCCCATGGAAAGAAACCACACACACAACCCCACAAACGCTCACTGCACACACAGGCATGAATATATGCATGGCACCTCATGACAGACACGGACGTGTACAAACATGGTACCAACACACCCCCAAAGCACACACAGGTGTGCATGCACACGTACACAGAGCATACTAGGGCATGAACACACAGAGAGACACTGTCATGCACCCAGCACATCCCCACAGCACATATAGCTATGCGTACACTCACCACACAAGCACACCTGTATACACCTCCTCAGGAACCGAAAGAGCACACACACATAACTGCATGTGTACACACACAGACACGCAGTCAGGCACAGGTAAGCACATACAACACCGCACACCTGGGCCCACACAGAACAATCCTGAGTGCGCACATGGTGCATACCCAATGGCACATGTTCGTGCACATGCCTGTTTCCTGGCAGGCTCCCCTCCACACAGGGTGCTCACTGGCGGGTCAGGGAAGCCTGGGTGCAGTAGGGCCAGAGAGCTGCATTGAGCCAGGTGGGTGAGACCAGCAGGGAGGCAGCAAGAGAAGCGCCAGGCCAAGGCTGGGATCCTGCCAAGCAGCCAGATCCGGCTCCTGGCTTCCACCCACTAGATCCAGCTATAAACAGCTCCCGCACTTGCCCAGGCAGTACCAAGCCCACTGTGGCCCCACCCCTGCCTGCCTAGACTGCCCTCTGCCCAGCCCTGTCCCCAAAGGCCTGACCCCCCAAGTTCCCCATCCCTTCCCCCTGCCTCGTTACTAGCCCCAGGGCCATCCTCTGCCCCCTTACCTTCCCCACACTGCTGGCTACTAACCCTAATCAGCAGCACCCCAGTGCCCCTTCAGTGTAGTATCACTGCTGCACACACTACCTACTCCACAATCCCAACTTTGGGAGTGACACAAGACAGCTAAAGGAGAGTGAAGGGGGAAGGCAAAGACAGAGACTCCTCACACAGCAGTTAAATACACCTGCTTCTGGAGTCAGGAAACTGTCAGGGACTGTTTAGCCAGGGACTCCTCACTCAGCACTGAGATGCAGCTCGCTTTGGGGTGAGCTCCAGTGTGCGGGGGGAAGGGTGCATTAGAAGCTGGTTATACAGCAACACCTGGTACAGCACTGAGGCAGCTGGCTCTAGGGCAGGGCACACTCAGGGCTGATTACTACACTGGGATCCCTTGCCCAGCATTGAGATGTGGCTAGCTCTACAGTGGAATGCATCAGGAACTGGGTATACAGGTTGCTAAGAAGTGGCTGGCTCCTGGAGGGGGCACGCTGGAGGGTGTCTACAAGGAGGCCCCTTGCCCAGTGCCAAAGTGCATTAACACTTTGCACTGGCCCATTGCAGTCCCTGCCCAGGCTCTGAGGTAGCAGGCCAGGACAGCCTGGGCTGAGCTGGTCTGGGGGTGGGGGGAACTACACCTGGGTGGGATGGGGAAGGGGTGAGAGTCCCTTTCTCTCTCACCGGTCATGGTCAGCGCTGCGGAACCGGGGCAGGATCTGACGGAAGCTGCTGGTCCGGTCAAGCTTGGGCTGGCTCTTTGTCCGCTTGATGGAGCTCTTCAGGCGCCGGCTCAGGAAGCCTTGCTGCAGCCAGCAAAGGGAAAGAAAGGAGTGTCACTGAGTGGGGGTGCATCACTGGAGCCCAGACAACCAGTGGTGCCAGGGAAGTGGAGTTCAGTGCATGGAGTTGGGAGCCCAGACATCTGGGTTCCATCCCCAGTGTTGGGAGGGAAGTGAGGACTACTAGGATAGAGCTGGGTGGCAGGTGGAAATAGGTTGCTGGATGCATTCCCAACTCAGAGAAAGGAGCAAGATCTGGTAGGATAAGTGGGAGACAGCTGGGGATCAGGACACCTGGGTTTGCACCCCAACTCTTGGAGTGAGGTGGGGCTGGGGCTGATGAGGCTCCTTTATTCTCTCTGCTCTCACCCCCTCCTCCCAGATGCCCCGCAGATGTCCAGGGGGTCTGGAAGTTCCCAGGCCCCTCTGCAGCAGGATGCAGTGGGGCAGGGAGTCTGCAGCAGTAGCCCATGGAGGGGGCTGGAGGCACATGCAGGAGTGGACAGGGGAGCTGAAGGGAAGCAAGGGGAGTGCACGGGGCGAGAGGGGTCTCTCACCGAGGGCCTGAAGGGGGGAGCAGGGGGCGCATCCATGTTGATGCTGTATTGCTTTCCTCCAGGGACACTCTTCCTCCTGGAGCGGCTCACGTGATAATCTGAAAAAGAGAGGAATTGGGGAAAGGGAAGGAGGGGCTGGTTACTATTAGCAGTGCAGGGGGGAAAGCACATGCTTGACCCAACACCCCAGCCCCTGGGGTCACAGCCTGGACCCCAAGCGCACCCCAAATGTGCTGGGATCATAGGCCGTGGTGCAGGGCATGGGGTCAGAGGTGCTTCCCCTTGAGGGGAGGGGGAGCCAGCCACAGCCCAGCTCCAAGGCAGGGTGAGAGGCTGCCGCGGTGCGCTGAGGGAGGGAGAGCATGGGAAGGCTAAGGCAGCACGTCCTCCGAGGGCCCTGGAAGCAGAGATGCCACCCGTCTACTCAAAATGGTTCCTGTGCCAACGTTGCCATGTCCCCTTCCATGGGGCCACAATCCTGCCCCCTCTCAGCCCAGGGCTTCACCTTGCCATGGGGGCAAAGGGGTGACCTTCACCTTGCCATGTGGCCCTGGGGGTCTATGCCCCGCACCCCCAGGTGGCCTGTTGACCCCGCCCCCGGGGGCCATTGGCCCTACCCCTCCCGCTGCCAGGGACTGCTGGTACCTCACCCTGCCTCCCCTCCCACTGCCCCTCCCTCACAGCCCCTCCCAAGACTACCCTGCAGCCAGTGACATCACGTTGGCTCCGCCCCTCCTAATTGTCTGCTCTGCCAGGAGGGGAAGAGGTGGGGGAGGAGGCAGGCTCTGACCCCCCTTCACTCCCTCCCGCATTGACTCACTGCCTCCTTCTTGCCCTCCCTCTACCCCTCCCTCTACATCACCCGTGTGCACATGCACACAGGAGCCAGGCCCATGTCCACTGCCACACACGCGACACCCACAGTGCCACAACCAGGCTGGAGCCCGCTCCCCCAGGGAGACGCATAGGCCCAGCAGGGACCTCAGCACCCACTCCGCAGGCCCATGACAGCCACCACAGGGCGCAGAGCTCGCAGGCCCTGGTGCCCTGCATCACCAGCCACCGAGGGCCGGCCCGGAGGTGGCCCCCCTGGCAGCACTGGGGGCTCCCAGCCCTGCTGCTGCTCTGCAAGAGGCTGGTGGGCCCTAGGGCCTCACCTACCTGTGTGCCGGGTGAGCAGAGGAAGGGGGGAGGATCTGGGGCCACACCCCCACCCTGAACAAGGAGCCCCAGCCCCGCACGCATGCAAGCACCCGCACGCCCTGCCCCCGCTGCAACCTGTCCCAGCCTCATGTACCAGGAAATGGGAGTGAAGGAAGTGGCAGGAGCACCCAGCCTGGGGAAGCACTGGGCAGAGGGTGGGGTAGCAACATGGGGAAGACTTCCCCAACAGACACTGCCTGGAGCAGACACCCCCACTTGCCAGCACCCAGGTGCTCGGGGGACTGTCTGGCCTTGCAGTACCTGAAAAGGGATACAGCGGGGTCCAGCAGGGGGTGCTGCTCTCCCTGGCAGGCAGGGCTGGCTCCAATGCACCTGGGGTTGCCAGGCTACGAGGAGCAGGGCAGGGGTCCCTTCTCCACAAGCCAGGGCCCAGGTACTCTCTGCAGCCGAGCCTTGTTGCTCCCCAGGCAGCTGCATGAGCTGGGCAGAGGTGGCGCCCCATGTGCTGCTGGCAATGGGCCCCACGCTGGCTGCCAGGGGGCTGGGAACGCACCCGCTGAGCTGCTTCAATGCAGCCTCCCCCACTCCTGGGGGGGGACTCCGGGTCCCCCCCCCCCCGCCCCGCTACTGCTGTAGCTGTGACAAGCTCTAGTTAAAAAGAGCCCCCCTCCCCCACCCCATCAGCCCCCCTCCCCCAGGCAGGTCTCCAGGAGAACCATGAATGGGAAACACCCCCCCACTTCCCCTCTAATGATATCTCATTAGCGGGGAGCAGCAGCAGCACTGGCTGGAGGGGGTGGTGGGCGAAGCGCTCCCGCAGCCCCCAGCACGCAGCAGCCCCTTCCTTCGGGCGGGAATGCAGCTGCCTCTGGGGTGGGGTGCATGGGGGGGGCAGGAGCTGAGAGCCAGCAGCCTTGATGCTGTGCAGACACAGCCGGAGGGAGGCAGGATTGAGGAGTGAGGGAGGTCGCAGGAGGACGGCAAGGCCCAGGGGTGATTCCTGGCTCCAGGCAAGTCACAGGGCCTCAGCTGCCCCAGTCTCCTGTGAAGGACTCTGCTTGGCTGCAGGGGACTAGTGGGATGGAGAGGGCTGAGGTACCCCCGCAAAATGCTGAAGTACCTAGGACAGAAGCAGCCAAGGTCATGCAACGCAGCCAATGGCAGAACCCAGGTGTCCAAGCTGCCAACAACCCCCTGCCCTGGGGGGGGCATACCTGAGGCCCCTCATCTTTGCCTGACCTGGGGACCCCTGGGTGGGGGCGCTGGCTGAGTCCCTGGCTCCCCCTGCCCAGCGCTGCTCAGCAGTTGGGGGCCCAAGTTACTGGGCAGGCAGGGGGAAGCGGGGCAAGGACTGCCACGTCCCACTGCCCGTGTGTGGAGACATGACGGATCCTAGCAGAAGGCAGGGCATCACCCCCAACACCCTCCTGCTCCACCCCAGCCCCAGCCCAGAAGGGCCACGGCAGCCACCAAGGACCCTTGTATCTGCCCCGAAGATAGACTGAGGGGGCCAGGGTAGGGGTATGCACATGTGTGCGTGCATGTTTGTGAGCTGAGTGGTGGGGTTGGGTGGAGGCTGCAGTCAAGGGGGGAGCGGGGGAGGGGTACTGGGTCAGGCACAGGGTTGCTTGTCCCAGCCAGGGACAGCCAGGCTGGCATTCACTCAGTGCACCTGGCACACACGGGTGCCCGTGCCCCTGACCTTGCGGGAGTCCCTGGGAGAGGTCTGTCACGAGCCCCTCCCCCTGCCTTCCCCTGCGCTGGCTGGGATGGCGCTCTGGGCAGGCCGAGGCCAACCAAGCGTGTCCGGAGGGGGGGAAGGGGGTTGCAGCATGTGAGCAGAATAAAAACGGGATGAAACAATTAGACCCAGGAAGATGCCCTCCCCCCCATCACCACACTACAGCAGTTAACCCTTCAGCTCCCCCTGTGCTGGCGCTGAGGAGCACCTGCCTCCCCGCCACAGCGCCCATGGGCAGAGACAGCCCCTGGTCCTTGCCAGAGTCCCCTCACCCAGCTGCTGCCCACGCTCACTGCCAGGCCTCTCATCCATGCCCCATGCCCAGCACCAGACCCCTTTTCCCCAGCCTCCCCACAAACACTGCCTGTCCATGCACCCCAAATGCCATCCCGCTCCACCCCTCACCTCATCTGCCCTCCATCCATAGCCATGAACACCCTCCACCCACCCCTCATCAGGACCCATCCCTCCTTCCCCATATACTTTCATCCATCCATCCATCACCAGGCACCCCGCTCCCTTTCCCCCATGTCTGCCGGGGGGCCAAGTCCTGCTCCATGTGCACCCCTACCCCTGCAGAGTGTCACTCCTGGCCCAGCCCCACCCCAGGCCACTCACACCCCAGCATGGGACTGGCTGTAGGAGAGGGAAGGGCTCAGCCTCTCCAGAAAGCCAGGAGGGCCTTCCTCCCCACTATCTCAGTAGCCCAAGGCCCACCCCCTGCCCCGCGGCTGTCAGCCCTGCAGTGCACCGGTGGCCAAGGGAAACCACAGCACCTGGGGTGGTCTGTGCACCTGCCCTGGTCCCCTTCATTCTGACCCTCAGCACCCAGTCCCACAGGGCCTACAGAGCCTGGGCCACATCACACCCCAATCCCCACCCATCCAGTAGGGCACTGGGTGGCGAAACCCCAGCCTGCTGGGGGGCAGGAGAGGTAGGTGGGAAGGGGCCGGATATGGTAGCAACACCCCCCACCAAACTTCTCCCTGAGCCCCAGGGGCTGCGCAGGGAGCACCACCTGGCCAGGCCCCTGCCCCTACAAAACCAGAGCCAGCCCTTAGCCCAGGGCATTAACTCTGAAGCCTAAGGAGAGCAGCAGCATCCGCAGGGCAAATACCTCACTCCCGGCACTTGGAATGACAACGCAGGCCCAGACCCCCACCCTCATCCCCCAGCGGCACGCAGGGTCACAGGGCCACAGACCCAGCCCAGGGGCTGCCCGCACCCCTTCCTGCACCTCCGTGCATCCCCCAACGGCGCTCGAGGCTGCTAGGATGAGGCGTCCCCTGCTCCAGGCGGGGGTCCCCAGGGCACGGGCTGGCCCAGCTCCCCACTCCCACTCCCACCCCTGCCCCCCCGCTGCCCGCGTGTGTGCCTACCAGCAATGGCAGTCCTGGCACCCTCCTCCATGCTCATCCGGCTGCCTGGCACGGACAGGAACCCTGAGTCCCGGGCGCCGCGGGCCCCCCATCCCGCGGGCGGCAGCCCCCCGCCGCCTGGGGGCACGTGGGTTGCACCCACCCCGCCCCACATCGCCTGGGTCACACGCCTTGGACGCCGGTCCCCGCCTGGGCAGGCATGGGTACACGCTCACATGGCTCTATTCACACATGCACACGCACACACACAACTGTATGCAGCCTCCCCCCGATCCCGCGACACACCCTGCACAGCTATAGCCGTACTGACACACTGCCTCAGACCCAGACACGGACGCTTACACAACCACACGTATGTCCCCCCACCACCACACATGCAATCCTGTGCATGCTGCACATGGGCACACACACGCACGCATACACCCCACCTTGCAGGCAGGCACACACAGGCATTCACGCACCCCTACATGCCCTGCTACACACATGGAGGCATGAGCGCACACACAGGCAACCCTGCATGCCACCCCCCATCCAGAGACCCAGGCAGATGCACTCGCACCACCACAGGCACCCACGCACGCACACCTACACACACGCACACACGGTTACACTACCCTGTGCACCAAGACGCACCCTAAGCACATGCACTGACACACGACCGCATGCATGCACACTCACGCCACCGCATGACAGCCCCCCCCCCCCTCCAAGAGGCACGGCTGCACGCGCGCGCACACACACACACACACACACACACATACACCCAACTGTCTCACACACCTGCACACGCACTCACACCAAGCAGCTGCCACTTCAGCTAGGTAAGGAGCGGAGCGGAGCGGCCAGGGGTGAGTGGGCCTGGCACACCCGGCAGCAGCACACAGCCGGCAGGCACCGCACCACACGCATGTGCGCTCACCCACACAGGGCTGGGGGGGTGGAGGGGGAGGGGAACACACGCGCACACACAGAGCCTCCCGACATGCGAGCACATATGTGCGCCACGCGTGTGCACACACCGGTTCACCTGCCACCCACGCAAGCTGCACACAGACACATGTACGCACGCACACGCTGTCCCGGCTCACACGCTTGTGTGCTCACACTCACACACGTGCCGCGGCGTGCACGCGCCTGCCCCCCCCCCGCGTGCAGACACACTCATCCTTGCACACACG
>NW_005842558.1:507862-508889 GCF_000455745.1 Alligator sinensis | reverse complement strand
CTGCGCAGCAGCTTGGTCGGACAGGGCTCGCTCCGCCGTTCCCGGATCAGCAGCGGGTGGATCTGGGGGGCAGGGGAGGAAAGGCGGGGGGCAGTTAGTGCTGCCTCAGGGCATTGGGGAAGGGACCCCTCTCATGGGGGTCCCCTCCCTCCAGGCCCTGCCTCCAGCCCCAGCCCTGCCAGTCTTGCTGAGGCAGTCATGGGGGTGGGAGGCAGCAGGCCTCAGCCCTTGAGGTTTCCCCCATCCCTGCCCCCCTCACCTCCTCCTCGTCCAGCATGAGAAGCTGGTTGCCGGAGATGATGCAGAACCGGGGGTTCCAGGCCGGGCGCTCGTAGGGCGAGTGGGCGTAGGGCATGCGGTGCATGGGAGCTGCTCGCACATCTGGGAGGGGGGGGAAATGGCAGGGCCATGAGAGCTGGGGGCATCCCCCCCAGTCCCACTCAGCCTGGCCGTAACACCCACCCCCCACCCCCACCCAGCCTGTGCTCATCTGACCCCAAAGGTGGGCAGGGGGGATGCCCCAAGCAGGGGGCACTCCAGCTCTCACCAGGGTCCCCAGGCAGCTGTCACAGGCAGAGACCTCTTCCCATCTCTACCCTGCTCAAGCCCCGGGACACACACACGCACCTCAGGCTCCCCTGGTTTTACATAGGAGCTCCCTACCTGACCCAGGGGGAGGAAGATGCTGTTCCCCCTGCACCCCCACCTCCCTGCTGCCATGGGCAGGCAGGTGGGGTGGCTCAGACACTTGCTGAGCAAGAAACATGCTAGCAGTCCATGCTCCCCCATTTATATACATGCCCCAGAGTATGTTCCCACCCCTCATCCCTGCTGGGTTGGCACTTCCCCCACACCCCACAATAAGCAGAGCAGCCTATGTCCCCCCATGTGATGTGGCCCCAGGTTTGTCCTCCAAATCCACTTATTACCATCCCCATTTATTAGCCCCACGTGTCCATGACCCTGCATGCCCATGCCTACAGGGCGAGCTAGGGCAGGGCAGAAGGAGCTGCAAGGCTTAGCTCCA
>NW_005842558.1:506060-507852 GCF_000455745.1 Alligator sinensis | reverse complement strand
AGGGGGCTGCTCAGGAAGGGTGGATCCTCTGGCCCCCCACACGGCCCCCCCCCCCCCCCCCCCCAAAATCATGAGATGGGAAATAAAGCAAGCAAGGAAGCCTGGGGGCTCCATTAATGCCCCACCACTTCAGGCACTGGGGCTTTTGGGGAGACCCCCTCCCTGCCAGCCAGACTGCCTTTCACCCACCAGTGTTGCACAGGGGCTCCCCTCCACCCTGCACCCACCCTGGTATAGACCAGGCCGTGCCAGGCCTGGCCTGGGGGGACATCTCTCTCGCAGCACCTGCTGCCACCCAATGGACACAGCATGTCGCCGCAGGCAGCTCGGCTCCCATTACCCCCACCCCGACCCCGCTCAGGGACCCTGTGGTCTGAGGAGGCTCCTCTGTAAGTTCAGGGGGAGTGGAGGGAGGGGCACCCAGACTCCTAGCCCCACTGCCCCAAACCCCTCCCCACAGGCACAGAGCCCAGGTGTCCAGCCCCCCACCCCTCCTAGCCATCACAGCCAGCCTGGCTAATCCCTGCCCCAGCTTCTGGTGAGGAGTGTACTCCCCCCAGCAGATAACAGCCAACTACTCCTGCCCAGAGGCCAGATCCTGCCCCAGGCGCCTGCAAGGTATCCATTGAAGCCAGGATGTCTCCCAGCCTTGGGGCTGGGGGGGGTGGGAATGCAGAACACGTGGGTTCAGACATGTCAGTGCAGGGAGGGGGCACAAGATGGGGCTGCACAGGCCTCTGCCTGGGGTGGGACACAGGGACCTGGACCCCAGCACCACCCAGGCAGTCTCCCCCCACACGCACACTCCCAGCACCGCAGCACCCCAGGGACCTGTGCCATGCAGAAGCCCCCCCATGGGGGGGAGGGAGCATCCTGAGCTCAGGGTAACCTAGCAACCGCATCCCGCCACCTCCACACACGCGGAGCCAGCTCTGGGAACAGAGGAGGGGGGGGCTCCCATCCCCAGGGGGGGCCCCCCCCCCCACCCCCCCCCCCCAGTGAGAGGCATCTGCTGCAGCCCCACCAGGGGGCACCATGTGGGGGGAGGGGGCAGCAGAGGTGCTGGGGGGGGGAGCTGTGAGCAACAGCGCAGAGATTAGGGAGACCCCCCCACACCATCCTCCTCCTCCCCCAGTCTGGTGGCTCTGCACATGCCCAGCAGGGGTCACCACACAGCGGGGGGGGGGGGGGGGAGGCAGACCCAGAGCAGCAGTACTGGGAGCACTGGGGGTGGCCCAGGGATGGACTCTGTCCCCACACATGTCTGCAAACAGGCCCCGTCCCGGTTTCCATCCTGGGCTGGCACCAGGAAAGTGGGTCACATGGGTCTCCCGGGGACTGGTACCCACCCCACCCAGGGCAAGGCCCCCTCGCAGGGCCAAGCCCTGCCACCCCCAGTACCAGAGGAGGGGGCATACCCCACAGAGCCCCTTGGCACTGCCAGGATGCTAGGCTTCCAGCAGCCCCCTGCCCCACATCCCTAAGGCCACAGGGGACCATGTCCCCACAGCCCAAACATAGCCCTGCTGCTCCAAGATGCTGGCCCCCAAGCCTCTGGCAATGCCCCCACAACACGGCCCAGCCTGGTGGGCCAGAGATCTCCCCAGCACAGCCCCCCCGCACTGTCTGCCTGCCTCCTACCCTATAGGCCCCGCACACGGGAGACCCCATGGGACTTGAGGGGCAACTAGCGCCACCCTCAGCTCATGCCCCGCTCCCCCCGCCAGCATCCAGGATTCAGCTTCCCGCTACCACAGAGACCTCGGTTCCCCCTGCCCACACGCCCCTACCC
>NW_005842558.1:505511-505942 GCF_000455745.1 Alligator sinensis | reverse complement strand
CTGCTCTGGGGCCCACAGGGCCAGGCCTGTCCTACCCCACCTCTGCAGAGCCAGGCCAAGCCTGTCCTACGCCCAGCCCCCCAGAGCCCAGCCAGGCCTGTCCTACCCACCAGCTCCAAGACAGCCCCATAGAGGCAGCGGAGCCAGCCCTACCCTGCAAGGAGTGGGACCAGGGCTCTGCTCTGGGGCCCACAGGGCCAGGCCTGTCCTACCCCACCTCTGCAGAGCCAGGCCAAGCCTGTCCTACGCCCAGCCCCCCAGAGCCCAGCCAGGCCTGTCCTACCCACCAGCTCCAAGACAGCCCCATAGAGGCAGCGGAGCCAGCCCTACCCTGCAAGGAGTGGGACCAGGGCTCTGCCCCCCATGTCAGAGCCAAGCCAGACCTTACACCTCCTGCCCCTCAAAGCGGCGCCAGGCCTGCCCCCCCCCCC
>NW_005842558.1:502745-504788 GCF_000455745.1 Alligator sinensis | reverse complement strand
AGCCCCGTGAACCTTCCTCCGGCCCCTGCCCCAGTGCCCCGTGCACCGGGCCCTGGCACCTGCCCCCGGCACCCGCTCCTGCCACTGCTCCAGCCCCTGCCCCAAGTGCTCCCTGCACTTGCCCCCTGCCCCTGCCCTGAGTGTCCCGTACACCTGCCCCCGGGCCCTGCCCCCAGTGCTCTGTACACCTGCCCCACTGCGCCATGCACCTGCTCCCGACCTGCCCCCCGGCCCCGGCACCCGCTCCTGCCACTGCTCCAGCCCCTGCCCCAGTACACTGTGCACCTGCTCTCGACCTGGCACCTGCCCCATGTGTCCCACGCACCTGTATCCCAGCCCTGGCACCTGGTCCTATAGCTGCTCCAGCCCCTGCCCCAAGTGACCCATGCACCTACCCCTGGCACCTGCCCTGTGCACCTGCCTCCAGTGCCCTGGTCTACGCCCTGCCCCAGTTTCTGTGTCAGTGCCCCCAGCCGCCCCACACTGAGACTGACAGACATCACCAGCCTCTGCTCTTGACCCCCAGAGCTGTCCCCACTCTCCCTGCTCTCTATGGTGCCAGCCCCTCTCCTTCCCTCCTACCCCCATACCCCAAGCTCTACCCCTCCTTCACACCCTAGGTCTGAGCTCCTCCATGCATCCCCCACAGCTGGTCCCTGTCCTAGACAGAAGTCAAGGGGCAACAGGGGCAGGGGTCACTGCAGGGGTTTGTCACCACCTGCATGACAGTAGGCATGCATGCTCAGGGTTGTGTAGAGTGTGTACGCACAGGGCCAGACCCAGCAGGCCCAGGGCAGCCTGTGTGCAGTGACTGGGAACAGGATCACTAGCTTGCACAAGTGTATGCCACCATGTGTGTGCACCATCATAAGTGTGCAGTTACATGTGTGCATCACCACAGCAGGTGTATACATCAAGTGTACACACCATCATTTGACCACCATCATGTGTGCACAAGTGTGGTGTGTGCACCACCACAAGCATGCGCACCACCACACCATGTGTGTGCACCACCACAAATGTGAGCCATCACAACTGTGTGCCATCATGTGTGCACTCTGTGGGCAGACACTATCACATGTGTGCACCACCACAAGCACATACCATCTCATGTTCCAACTGTGTGTGCGCATCACTACCAGCGTATACCATCACGTGCACATCATCATGTATGCACTATCATGTGTGCACTAGCATGTGTGTGCCATCACATGTGTGCACCATCAGAAGCCATGGAACAGCAGACATGGGCAAGCATGCACTGGGGACAGAGACACTCAGGGTGTGTGGACGCAGACATATGCTGGGAGTGCAGGGGTGCATGTGTGATGCCCACGTGCATACATGTGCAACGTGTGCTCACAGGGCAGCGGTGAGGACCTGGGGGCTGGGCCACCGGAGGGTGCCAGGCGCTGTGAGGGGGTGAATGCCACTACCCCTGGGGCAAGGGGCCAGGCGGCAGAGGGTGAGACTGCAGAGGGCCTGGGCCAGGCCGCATCCCAGGCCCTCCCCGGCGGGGTGTGATGGGGCGGCCTGACCCCGCCGTGCGCCGTTGTGTAACGGCTCCCGTTAGTGGGTCAGGAGAGCCGGCTCTGGGGACCGGGACGGGCGTTTCTAGGGCAGTGAATGCCACTACCCCTGGGGCAAGGGGCCAGGCGGCAGAGGGTGAGACTGCAGAGGGCCTGGGCCAGGCCGCATCCCAGGCCCTCCCCGGCGGGGTGTGATGGGGCGGCCTGACCCCGCCGTGCGCCGTTGTGTAACGGCTCCCGTTAGTGGGTCAGGAGAGCCGGCTCTGGGGACCGGGACGGGCGTTTCTAGGGCACCGCCGGGCTCCAGCAGGCACAGGCGTTCCTGACGCAGCGTGTGGCACGCGTGTGCAAAGGGACATGGGCGTGCAAGGCGTGGGGGCGCAGGGTAGGGCAGGCGGGAGGGGGCTGGGGGGCAGGCTGCAGATGGGGGACAATTGAGAGGCGGGGACACTGGGAGTCCGGACGCCTGGGTCCCCACCCGGCTCTGGGGGGGGGGGGGGGGGTGGGGCGGGGG
>NW_005842558.1:495008-502288 GCF_000455745.1 Alligator sinensis | reverse complement strand
TGCCGGGGGGCAGCGCTGCCTACCAGCCCCCCCTGCCCGGGGGCTAGCCGGCGGGGCGGGGCCCGTGCCTGGGGGCGCGGGACCAGCCCTGACCTCCGCCCCGTCTGGCCAGCAGGTGCTGGTGGTGTCCCTGCTGATGGTGCCGCTGCTCCGGACGGTGTCTCAGCGTCTCTTCTCCATGGCCGCCGAGTCCCACGCCCCCCGGCGCCTCCCCGTGGCCGCAGAGCCCTCCCCCCCCGGCAGCCTCTCGGCTGCCTTCGTCACCTGCCCCAACGAGACCGTGGCCAAGGAGATCGCCAGGTGCCCCTCGGTCTGGGCTGGGGGGCAGCCAGGAGCCCGGACACCTGGGTTGTGCCCAGCTCTGGGGAGGGTACGCGGGGTCGGGTGGGCAAGAGCCGGGGGTCTTGTTTCTGAACAGCTCTGGCGGCTGGGGGGGGGAGCCTGGACACCTGGGTTCTGCCCATCCCTTGCAACAGCAGCGGGGTCATGGGCTTGATTGGTGTCCATGTGGAGCAGGGCGGTGGTGGAGAAGCACCTGGCAGCCTGTGTGAACATCATGCCGCAGATCACATCCATGTGAGTGTGGAGCATGGGAGTTGGGAGCGGGGGATGACTTGTTCAGCCCCATGCTGAGTGAGGGCCAGGGGGTGCTGGGGCATTCTGGAGGCTGATGCTCACTGGCCCCTGCTGCTCCTGGTCTTCCAGATATGAGTGGAAGGGGAAGATAGAGGAGGACAGCGAAGTGCTGCTGGTGAGTGCCTTGTGAGTGCGGAGCCCAGGCTAGGGCTGGGGCCCAGAGGTGCCCTCTCACCCTCCTCTGTCTCCCCAGATGATTAAAACCCGGAGCTCCCGGATCCCAGCGCTGGCTGAATATGTCCGGTAAGTGCTTTTGCTGATCTGGCAAAAGCCTGGAGGAGGAGGGAGGGAGGATGCAGCTGCCCCTAGTGGTGGAGCAGTTGAGCACCTGTTTGGGGGGCAGTGGGGTCTGAGCACCCTGCCCCAGGGCAAGCTGGGGCTCTGGGCAAGGTCGGGTGCTCAGCCCTGACCCTACTCTGACCTCCCATCCCCCTGCAGGTCCGTGCACCCATATGAGGTGGCCGAAGTGATCGCCCTTCCCATCCAGCAAGGGAATGCCCCCTACCTGCAGTGGGTACAGGAGACCGTGCCCTCCGAGTAAGACCTGCCAGTGGTCCAGCCAGAGCTGTGTATTGGGGGCAACAACAGGCAATAAACCACATGCAGACACTTGTATTGGCCAAGTCAGCCCCTCTTTCACATGTAGCCTTAGTGGGGTCCATGCCAAGGCACCTGGGGTCTGCTGGCCTAGGGGTAGGGTAAGAACAAGGAAGGAAGGGACAGTGAGCCCGGATGCCTGGGTTCTCATGCAGGAGCCCCCAGTGACCAGTGAGAGTCTGGCTGCAGCAAGCTCTTTATTCTAGGTGTCTGTTTGTACAGTCAGACGGCGGCGGCAGTGGTGGCACACAGGTGGGGTGGGAGGGGAGGTCCAGGTGGCGTCTCTACAGCATGGGGGTGCAGGCGGGGGCATAGCTGTGCTGAGGGGACCCTTCCTCCTACCCTCTTTGCCAGACCCCAGCCAGTCCCAGTGGGGTCCCCCTGCCCCCCAGCTCTGCTCCACTGAACCCTCTGCTGTGCCCCCCACCCCCAGCATGCCTCCTTTTAAATAGAATCTTTACAAAATAATAATAATAAAAAAGCAACAAGAAAATAAACCCTTTAAGTACCAGAAAGCCTCTGGCTGGTGGAGGTGGGGCCCCCAGCCCCCACTCTAGGTCCACACCAAAAGAGGTAGGACCCTCCCCTCCTACCTCCCTGGAACACTGCCCCTGCCCCCAGCCCCAGGACAGGCAGGGTCAGATGTGCTTGTCTGGGGAAAGTCACTCCCATGGGGCCAGCCTGTCCCAGGCACTACCACGTTCTCAGGCCAGCAGGGCAAGTCCAGGGCCATCTCAACCTGGGGCTGGGGGCAGCTCTATGCCCCTAGAACATACCCCCATTCCCCCACTCCACCAGATACTGTACTGTGCCATCCAGTGTGACCCTGCGGGCCAGGACCCGGACAGCCTCTCCCCGTGCCAGGCGCCCCATGGCCCCAAAATAGGTGCTACTGGTTGTGGGGGCGGTGGTGGCAGGGCACAGGGTGCCAGAGGAGGTGGGGGTGGCAGCTGGGTGCTCAGGCAGGCGCTTGCTGCTGGGGGCTGGGCGGTCCACATGGGGCAGCAGGGCGCAGGCAGGTGGGTGCTCAGGGCTGTCACGCTCCGGGGCAGAGACCTCACGGGTGTCTGGGCCAACAGCTGTGCTCCTGTACCAAGAGGCAGGGGTCAGGGTGAGCCTTCCTCACCACCTGGGCCCAGGGCACCCATCAACCCCGCCTGTCACCACCTCCTAGGACCACAGCCCAAGGCCCATGCATGAGGCCATTGGCTGGCCCTGCCCTGACCTCAGACCCCAGCCTGGTCCCTCACCTCAGGCTGCGGGCGGTGTTGGCCGATGGGTGGAAGGAGGCGAACATCCTGATGGGAGCGCTGTGGGCAACAGAGAGACAGTGAGCACCAGGCTGCCAGTTTCCCCCTAGACCCCTGCATTTCCTGGCCCCCCTGCTGGACACCCCCCCCCGGTCTGATGGTCCTTGCACTCTCACCTCTCCAGGCAGCGGGCATCAGTTCGGCGGAAGTTGTAGGAGCTTGAGGAGCCGCCGTAGCTGCCGTAGGCCTGGCTAGTGCTGGCTGGGGTCTCCACCACCTCCTGTATGGAGAAGGGGAGATCAGTGGAGCTGGAGGGAGGGGATGGGGCCAGCAGGACTGCACGGGGGCTGGATACCTGCGTGAGGGCTTTGTCCAGCCGCCACCGCTCCCTGCTGCTGCGCAGCTCCATGGTGTCGGCGGGCTCCGATGGGACCCTGCGCCGTGCCAGCCTCCGGCGTCCTGCCCCACTGCTGCCCTGCCCTGAAAGGAAGCTGTAAGAGACCCTCCTTATCTGCACAGCACGGAGGGGCCGCGCCTGTGCCCTGGGAGGGGTCCTGCCCAGCCCCAAAGCTGCGCCTGGGCCTGCTTGGTGCCTTCTACACCCTCTTCCACAGCCCTTTGCCTGGCCCCACTCCCCTCAGCTCTGCCCTATCTCCATTTCCCCTACCCCTGGAAAGGGACAATGCATGGGTGAGATGGGGATGGTGGGGCTTGCTCACCTGCTGCCTGTGAGAGGAGGCTGCCCCAGAGGCTGCTGGGACATAGGGCCCCCATGCCCCAGGGGCAGCTGGGGTGCAGGAGGTGGCACACGTGTGTGGAGCCCAAAGAGACCCTTCCGCTTCTTGATCTCCTTTCCGGAGATGAACCTACAGGAGGGAAAAGGCCAGTCAAACCCTGGGGGACAGGTGCATACACAGGTACCAAGCTCCAGCTGAGGGCCTTGGACAAGCCCAGGAAAGTGCTAGGCCTGGGTGGCTTTGGCTGCAGGTGACCCCATGTGGTCACAGGTGCAGGGCATAGTCTGGAGGCTTCTCCCACCTGTCCTTGTGGCTGCTCAGGGCACTCAGCAGCTGGCTGTAACGGTCCCCCTTGGGTGTGTCGGCCAGCTGCAGGGTAAAGAGCAGGGTTAGTTAGAGCAGCCCAACCTAATCCAGCCTCCAGCCCCTCCTCTCCTTCCCTCCCAACACAGGGCACCCTCTCCTGCCCCTGCCTCCCTGCCCACCTCTCCCAGCAGCAGGTTGTCCCAGTTCTCATTAGCAAAGGGCAGGATCTCCCGCTCAAAGTCAAAGTATTTCTTCTTGCAACAGATACTGAGGTGGTAGAGGATCAGGTGAGCCACATCCACCCTATAAGAAGCCAGGATCAGGGTTGGAGTATAAGCAGGGGCCGGGTAAGACAGGACAGAGGGACTGGGGTCACTCACCATCTCAGGGGCAGTCTGCGCACGCTCTCTGGGCCACCTGTGCAGACACAGCACTCAAAGACATAGAACCTGCAAGAGACCCGCACCAGGGACCAGAATGAGTGTCAGCCCAGCACCTGCAATCATGGACACCCCCACTCCATGGTGAAGGAGCAGTGTTAGCCCAACACCTGGGACCCCCCACCTGAGGGATCTTAAACACTACACCCTACCTCCACCATCGAGCAATGAGGTGGCTTCCTGGGCTGCATGCACCCCCCCTTCTATGGGACAGGACAGAGTGAATACCCCCGCACTGGGGAAGCTCAGCGCCGCCCCCCCCTTACCTGTCACCATAGATCACCGGCTTGCTCAGGCACTGGGTGCAGGCCTCATGGAACCACTGGGCGCAGCGGCAGCACTGCAGCATCTTCAGGTTCCACCTGTGGGAGGAAGCAGGAGGGCAGCAGGCTGAGTGCACAGCCCAGCTCTGCCTCATCTGACAGGTGTGCACAATTGCTGCTAGGACCACTAGCTTCCCCCCCCACCTCGCTACTCCCCAGCACCCATGCAAGGGAAGGCCCCAGGGCTCCCCACAATGTGAATCCTGATCCAACCCCAAAGTAGCCTTGATTCCAAACTCTCCAGCTTCATTGCCTGCTTCTGAGCCCCATGCCACAGGCTGAGCCCAATCTGGAACCTCCCCAGCTCATCCCCCGGGATGGTCCCAGCCTAGAATCTTCAGCCCCAACACCTAGTGTCCCCCATCCAGAACGTGTTGGCTCCAGCTCCAGGGGTGCCCCTTGAGGGGCCTGCACCCAGGTTGCCACTCAAGGTAAGAACTCCCTGCTCTAATGTCTGCTCCAGAGCTTTGAGCCCTGCCCTGGACTCCAACTGAGCTAGTCTAGACTGGTGCCTACACCAGGATGGACCCTGACCTAAAGCCTCTGGGAAACCCCCCCACCACCCCAGAGCCAGCTCCAGGCCCTTCTAGATCTGGGAGACCCCAGGGAGGAAGGGGAAGGACACGCACTCTCCCGGTCCACTGCAGTAACAGTAGCACTGCTGCCGATTAGTCAGATGCACTGGGTCCCACTCCAGAGCCTTCAGCTCATATGGCAGCACCATCTTCATGCTCAGCATGGCCTTGGCATAGGGGCCTTTCTTGAGGGCACCGCCCCTCTGCTCAGGAGAGAGGGAGAGTATCAGGCCAGGAGTGGGTGCAAGGGGCACAGGGGTTAGGAAAGGGGTGGGGGTCCAGCTCACCTTGGTGGCCACAGCGAAGACGCACTGCCTGCACGTCCAGGCACCAGGCACTCCTGCCCCATTGCCACCAACCTCCAGCACTGTGGGCAGGTGGCACTCCTGGTGGTAGGCTGTGGGGGCAAAGCATAGATGAGATGGGTGGCAGGGTAAGGAAGCCATGGGGCAGGGGCCAGGAGCCACACTCACCATGCCCACATTTCTCACACCGCACCAGTTGGTTCTCTGCGCTCACAGCCTCCGCGTAGCACACACAGCAGGTCTGCTCCTCACCAGGCACTGCCGCTGCAAGAGATGACAGAACCAGCCCCATGAGTGCCTGGGGGACCCAGGTGGGCAAGGGTTGGGGTGGGGGGAGGGAGTAGAAACCTGTGATGAAGCCCAGGCACCACATGGGGTGCTGCTAAGCCAGGCCCCCGGCTGGGGTCTTGGGAGCCAGCTGCTTACCCGGGTTGATGTCCTTCCAGAGAACAAGAAACTGGGAGTTGTCCTCAAACTGCACCAGACAAACCTGCCGCGAGCTGTCCACCTGTATAGGGAGAGCAGTGTGAGGGGGGATGGCTGTGGGGGTCTGGCGGAGGTGGGGGCCCAGGCCCTGCACTCACCTTCTTGATGGTGCCCAGGTAGAGCAAGCCATCGGTCCAGCGAGCCAGCACATCCTGCCCCTCCCAGAAGCGGGGCCGGCTGGGAGCGGGGATCGGGGCTGCCGGGGCACCTGCTGGGCGCTTCCAGGGGCCGGAGGCCAGGCGTGAGGTCGTGCGCGTCACCCGGGAAGACTGGGTGGGCAGCTCGCTCGCCATCACATTGTGACCAACCTGCTGCATGCAGCGAGGGTCAGTCCCAGCTGCCGAACCTAGGAGTCTGAGTCCCCCTCCCCCAAATCCAGTTGCCTCCCTCTCTCCTTCCCATGGTGTGGTTCACTCCACCCCACTCAAAGGCCGCCAGCTAGGTGAGGGAGGACAGGCCAGGAGCGCAGCAAGAGGTCTGAGCCTCCAGGCCTGGTGCTGGAGAGCTCTTACTGTGGAACATGTCTCTCAAGTGCAGGAGCTTCGCAGAACCTGGAGGCTTTGTGGGGCTCCCAAGAAGTGTCAGCCTGGGGCCTCTGGCAGGCGTGGGGTTTCGGAGAGGTCTCAGCCTATGCCCTCTCTGGCAAGCGTGGGGTTTGGGAGGGGGAGAGGGTCTTAAGCTCAGGTCCCCTCTGGCAGGTGTGGGGTTTAGGGAGTCTCACATTTAGGAGACTGGATCTGCTATTTGGGGGAAGGTCTTCCTTATGCGAGCCCCTCTCTGGGGATCTGTGGGGGCAGGACCCTGGGACATGGGGTGGTCTCTGGGGCAGGGTTGGAATTTGGAGGTGCCTCCAAGGTGGGGTCCGTGGGGGGGCCCTGCATGGGAGGTGGGAGAGTGTTTCAGACCAGGGACCCCCATCAGGGTTGGGAGGCAGGGGTCTGGGCTGAGAGCATCTCAGGTGCAGGAACTCCCTGAGGTCTCTGACTGACTGGGGGTGGGTCACAACCGGAGAAGGGGGGCACGGTGTCGCAGGGGAGCCCCTTGCCTCTCCTTCCAGGATGGGGGAGGGGAGCTTCCTGCCCCTGGCCGCTCCCGCCCTTACCAGGTCTTGGTGTCTCCTGCAGGGGTGGGGGCTGGCACTCCCCAGTCCCCGGCCGGGGATGGGTATCTGCGGGCCAAGCGGCCGCGGGGCCCTCAGGGGCTAAAGAGCAGGACCCGCTGAGGCTCCATCGCAGCAGGCTGTGCCCAGTGACGCAGCAGCAGCAGCCGCCGCAGCCGCCGGAGCAGGGAGGAACGAGGGGGGATGCGGAGAGACGCCCGGGGAGGGGACCCCCCCTAACGCCCCCCTCCTGGCACTGCCTGGGACCAGGCCCTTGGCACCCTGGACCCCTCCCCAGGCCAGGCCAGGCATCGTCTGCAAGTGCCCCCTCCTGGCACTGGGGGCAGCCCCTTCCCCACTCCTACTGCCTGGGGATGGGGATGGGACCTGCTCCGGGGCTGCAGCTCCGTGCTCTGGACAGGGGAGCCAATGCAGGAGCCAAGCAGTCTCCTCCCACCCCAGGCCCCTACCCCACGCGCCCATCCCAGCTCCCCCCCTGCTCACCGCCCCTACCCCCGCCGCATCC
>NW_005842558.1:493618-494046 GCF_000455745.1 Alligator sinensis | reverse complement strand
CCCCCCGAGGGCCCCCCCCCGGGCTTGGCCGTGCCCCCAGCCGCTCCCAAGACAGGTAACCCGCCTCCCGCAGCTTCCCAGCGGTGCGGGGCTGGGGGCTTAGGGAACTCGGACATGGGCGGGAGGCCCCGGCGAGCTGGGTGTCGAGGGAAGATGGCCGTTGTGGGTGCCTGGACCACCCTGGGGGAGCCTGTTCCAGCCCCTCCACGCTTGGCTTGTAAAGAAGCTTTTTCTTATGTCTAGTTTGAAGCGATCTTCGATCAGTTTGTGCCCGTTATTTGTCCTCCCCTGCGGGGCTTGGTGAATAGATGTTCCTCCAAGCCCCAATGTACTTATAGGATGCCACCAAGTTCCCCCTGTGCTGGCCTGGCCGGCTGGGCTTCCCCACCACAATCTGCGCCCCCCCCCCCCCCCCCACCCCCCTCCTC
>NW_005842558.1:484892-493601 GCF_000455745.1 Alligator sinensis | reverse complement strand
CCCCAATCTCTCTCTCTGCCTCAGGCCGTGCCTTGGAGCTGGGGGGTGGCAAGAAGAAGCGGGCACCCTGGGACCTGAAGGGCCAAGTGAGCGACTTGCAGGCAGAGCTCAAAACCTACAAAGAAGAGGTGCAGCAGCTGCGCAAGGGGGGCCAGGAGCTGGAGGAGCAGAGGCAGGAGTTGCTGGCCCGTAACGGGGACCTGGACCGCCAGCTCCAGTAAGAGGAGGGTGGGGTGGGGGCAGGAGCAGCCTGATGCGGACGGGGAGTGACCCTGGCCCCTTGCACTTCTAGGGCTGTGAAGTCCGAGCTGCACGTGTCCCAGGAGCAGGCCCAGCAGCGCCTCAAGGAAGTGAAGGAACTGTCGGATCTGAAGCACCAACTGAAGCAGCAGCTCACTGACACCACTAGGACCAACAAGGAGCTCGAGGGGACCAACAAGGACCTGGAGATGGCTAAGCGGGACCTGTCAGCCCTGCTGGAAGCCAGAGAGGTGGGTCTGGAAGTTGAGGGGTCCATAGAGCAGCTTGGCTCTCCTTCTGGCCCCAGAGCCTCTGATGAGGAGCTCTGCTGTCCCGCGGCCTGCTCTGGGGCAGGCAATTGTGCTCATCGGCCCGTCTCCATTGGCACGCTATTCCATGCTGTGTGTGTGGAGACAGACGGCGCTGCAGCTCTGACAGATGAGCACAATCTGCAGCTTGACACGCAAGCACAGTTTCCTATGGCAACATCTCAGTGAGGCTGTGGGCACCGGCTGTAATGGCACCAGGTTCTGTTCCAGCATCACATTCCCAACGTGGCATTTGTCACAGTCCCCTGGTCCAGGCCAGGCCAGTGACTCTGTGTGATGCTGCCTTCCCTGGCTTCCCTTGTTGCAACCACGGCACCTCTGCCAGAGCCACAAGTGCCCTGTCGTCATAGGCAGCACTGCCCCAGGATGTCCCCACCTGTCCCCAGTAGCCCGCTTTGGCCATGCTGATGGCCACTTGTATCCAGTGAGCCCATGTGTTAGCACCTGTCACCAGGTCATAGTGATGCCTCAAGCTATGGCCTCCCATGCCCGTCATTTCAGACAGTTCTGAGCCAGGGTTAAGTGACACTCGGGCTCCCTGCTAGGGGGACCTGGCTCAGAGCACACAGGAGAACAGGGAGCTGAAAGCCCAGGTGACAACCCTGCTGCAGGCTGCAACGCAGAGAGAAGACCAGTTGCACCAGCTGGAGATGGACCGGCGGCGGCTGCACAACCTGGTGCTGGAGCTCAAGGTGGGGCTGGGCCCAGGGCAGATGGGTGGGAGGGCACTGGGGTCCTGGGCTAGACTGATGCATCTCTTCCACAGGGCAACATCCGCGTGTTCTGCCGTGTGCGGCCCCTGCTGCCCTCTGAACAGGAGGCGGGGAAGGGGCTGGAGCACTTGCATTTCCCCCCACAGGACAATGGAGCACTTGTGCTCTCTCGGCCGGAGGAGGTGAGCCAGGCAGGGGGGTGGGGGACAGCAATGGGCCTAGGTCACAATGGGCACCAGCCACAGGCTGTCTAGCCTCAGTTTGGAGATGCCCCTGCCCCATGCAGTGTTGAAGCCCCCAGGGGTGCTGGTAAAGGTATAATCCATTCCCTACGAAGCTGACCTGTTCCCTGGGGGACCCCTGTGGGTTGCTGCCCATGCTCAGAAGTAGTTTGTCTGCAACAGGTGAGGATAGCCACAAGCTGCAGAGTGATAGCAAAGGCCGAGGTGGGGAGAGTGTCATGCCCGGGTGCAGCAGCGCAGGCTTCCTGCCCCATGGGTACTCTCTGGGCTACGGAGTGGGGGGCAAAGAATGAGGCCCCCTGGCTGATCCCTCTTCCTCTCCCCTGCTCCATGCAATCTTTAGTCCCACACCGGGCGCAGCTGTAAAGGCAACACGAGGTACGACTTCAGCTTCGACCGCGTGTTCCCCCCAGCCTGCTCCCAGGCGGACGTGTTTGAGGAAATTGCGCAGCTAGTGCAGGTATGAGTTGGGCTGGGCCAGGCTGTGGGAGGAGGGGGCTGTTCTCCTCATAACCCCTCTCCCCTGCTCCCCTCTGCAGTCAGCGCTGGATGGTTATCACGTTTGCATCTTTGCCTATGGACAGACGGGCAGTGGGAAGACCTACACCATGGAGGGGCCGGACAACCTGGACCAGGAGACCCTGGGCATGATTCCCCGAGCCGTGCGCCAGGTCTTCCAGGGCGCACAGGAGCTGGAGCCCAAAGGCTGGGAGGTGAGTTTCCGTGCCCATGTCTCCCGGCCTGCTGCCCCCACAGCCCCAGCACTGGCTGATTGTGCATGTCTGTCCCCCCCTGCAGTATAGCTTCTCAGCAAGCTTCCTCGAGATCTACAATGAAGGCCTGCGTGACCTATTGGTGGGGCGCTCAGACCAGGCCCCTGATCTGGAGATCCGGCGTGTCAGTCAGGCCAGTGAGGATCTCCACGTTCCCAACCTGCGCTGCGTGCCTGTGGCTTCTGAGGAGGAGGTAAGTGCCTGGGGGGCTGCAGACTATGGTGTGCCTGTCTTGGCTTGGGGCTGTGCCTGCAGCCTAGTCTGGGGCAGAAGAATCATCCTCTGAGTGAGACTGGTAGGAGCTAGAGGTGAAGAAGTTACTTCATTCCCCTGCATCAATGTGCCTGTTGCAATACCACAGCCTGCACCTGGCCACAAAATGGCTGCAGGTCTCAGCGTGCCCTCATCAGGCCTGCTCTTCACCTGTGGTGCTTTATAGGGTGGAAGAAGCAGTGTTAAGAGGGTGGGAGGGGAACCTGCTGCTGGGCTGGGCAGAAGGTCAGGCGTGATGGCCTGGGTCTCTCTGGGCCTCACTTCTTCTTCCTGGAACAAACCCCAGGTGCTGAAGCTCCTGCACACAGCCAAAGCCAACCGCTCTGTGGCAAAGACTATTCAGAATGACCGCTCATCTCGGAGCCACAGCGTCTTCCAGCTGTGCATCAAGGGCTACAACACTGACCGGGCCCTTCGCTGTGCCTGTGGGTGTTGGGTGATGGAAGTACTGGGGGTGCTGCAGAAGCTTGGGGGGGCACAGGGTTGGGGGGGGTCCTCTGGGCAGTCCTGTGTCAGCCTCTCCCTCTGCCGCAGCTGTGTTGAGCCTGGTCGACCTGGCGGGTAGTGAACGCCTAAAGCCACAGTCAAAGACCGAGCGGCTGCGGGAGACACAGGCCATAAATGCCAGCCTGTCTACATTGGGCCTGGTAATTTTGGCATTGTCTAAAAAGGTAAGAGAACCCTGCAGGCCAGAACTACCCTGTCAGGCTGGAGCCTTGCAGCATCCTGTCTAGCACAGCATGGGGCCAGAGGGCAGACAGGCTTTGCTCAGACTGGCAGCGTGGCTCATGCCCCTGCACAGATGCCATCTATCCATCCAGGGTGGGGCCCTAACCCTTGCTGCATCTCTCCCTTTCCAGGAGCCCCATGTGCCTTATCGTAATAGCAAATTGACCCACCTCCTCCAGAACTCACTGGGCGGCAACTCTAAAATGTGAGTGGAAGTACAGGTTGGGACCTGGGGGGGGGGTGGGGGGGGGGGCGGGGTGGGGGGCCCCCTGCCACTGGGGGTGGGGGAGGACGGTAGCAACCCCATGTCCCGCAGTACCAACCCTCTGCCCCTGCCCTGCCCTGCCCACAGGCTCATGTTTGTAAACATAGCACCACTGGAGGAGAACATCGGTGAGTCGCTGAACAGCCTGCGCTTTGCCAGCACGGTGAGTGCTGGGGAAGCGGGGAGGGGGCTAAGCCTACCCCCACCTGGCCCTCTACTGCTGCCTCCTCATCCCCTGCCTTTCCACTTTTTCAGGTTAATCAGTGTCACATCGGCACGGCACCAGCACACAAGAAAGGAGGAGGGGGTCTACCACGGACTTCAGATGTTGGGGGTGGTGGGAAGGGACCTGGTCCCAGCTGAGGGGTGGGGTGTGAAGGAACAAAACGCTCTTTATTTTTTACTCTTTTATTTCTTTTTAAAATCTTTTATATCCAATAAAGCGTCGGTGTTATTGCTTCCTGGGATCTTTCCTTGGGAGGAGGTAGCAAGCTGGACACGGAGCCAGGCCTCACTGGAGAAGCGATGGGGGCTATTTGCCTCTTCTGCACTTTGCTGGTTCATATTAGCCCTGGGTGGGGGGAAAGGGTAGTGGGTCCCATACCAGCTTGAAGGAGGCTGGAGCTTGGGTGGGGGCAGTGCTGCAGAAGGGGTTGGGGCTGGTGTGGGCACAGCAGGAGCGTTGGGGCACACCCTGACTTGTGACTCTAGGCCACAGCCCTGGACACTCCTTGGCAAGCCAGAGTACTTGTGGGGGAAGCACCTGTGACCTAGGGCTCTGAAGCACTGTAAGTAGAGCCCTTGGCCTGACCGGGGCCAGAGGAGCTGAAGGATACCCGGACTACCAGCGAAGGCAGTCCTGGCCCAGCAGAGTGGGATGGCACAGGCAGTACGTAGAGGACAGAACAGCAAACCCCAGTAGCTGGAAAAGGCCTCAACCTGTGGCTGCTGCCAGATGGCAAAACCCCCAGGTGCCAGCCCTGGATGAGTCTCCCCATCCCACTGGGCTGGGCATTAGCTTGAGGTTGGTTTGCTGGTGGCTCTCATGACCTGCTTTGGGTTTCTATTAATGCTTCCCACAGTTCATTGGGGTGGGGAGGGGGTTGTTTCCTTGGGGTGATGGATTTAATGGGCCCCTACCCTGTTACCACGACAACAACAAGCATTCAATGCTTTCCCTCATTCTCCCTCTCCCCATCTCAGGGTGGTGTTAGGCAAAGCCCCTGCCTTGTTCCTGTATTAGCACCTCCATGTCTGGCCTCACTGCTCACTCCCTTTTGCTCTAGCATACACAAGCATGCTCCTCCACTTCCCTGCAGCCCATGTTCAAGGCTAAAGTGTCAGAGCTCAGCCGAGAAGTGCCTACTGAGATGGATTAACAGCAACACTGCTCAGCTTTTAAGCTGTGAGCCTGAGATGGACCATGCTGCACCTAAAGTTCATTGTCCTGAATAGTGGGCCCAGAGCCACTAGGCACATCTGCAGTAACTGGACTGTCCAAAGAAGGAGCGAATATCCAGGAGCCTGTTGCGCTGGGGTGATTGCCTGTAGTCGACATATTCCGTCAACTCAGGGCAGGCAAGTCCAGTGAGAGGGACAAGTCAGGGTTTGGAGTGAGACCAGTGTAGGAAGGCCCAGAGGGTTAGCCTACAAGCCTTTGTGCTTGGGCAAGGGTGGGGTGTGTGTGAATGTGTGTGTGCCCTTCTCCCCCTGCAATAAACCCTATTTCAGTGGGATTTTGCCTGCTTCCCCTTGTCTCTAGGTGGAGGGTTGAGCCAGACTTGAGAAGTTGGTGTAAAATGCCTGGATTTGTAGGAGGTGGATACCAGGCCGGGCTGCACGAGGGCTGGCTTTGGTCCTCTGGTTTCACAGCACAGGAGGATTGACGCAGAGACCCGCAGCCTAGCTAACAGGCTGCCTGGGAAGAATGTGGAGACCGATGCCCGTGGCCCTGATGTGCAGGATCTGTCTGTGCCTGGCCCCTGCCTCAAACTAGCCTGCCATCATGGGTAACTGTGCCCTTGCTGGGCTGTTACACACACGCACACTGAACCATTAGCTTCCTGGTTAATGGAGTTTGTCTATAGCATGGAATGCTCTGCTCTTGCCTTATATTTCCTCCTGATGGAGACAGCCAGACTCAACCAGAGTGAGGGGTTGCTTGTCCCTGTCTAGGCTTGAGGGGGGAGGAACAGCAGTGACTGACACAGCCTGACAGGGAGGTGAAAGGGTCCTGATCTTTGTCCCCTAGTGGGGGTGTGAGCCCCTTATTAGGTTACATCTGCCCTTTGGCTGCAAGGTCCTGCCTATTGAGAGCATTGGAAGAGCAAGTGTTGGCACAGAAGGAGTTGAAGACAGAACAATGTGTTTTAGGAAGCAGGGTCCCTGACACTGGCAGCACGAGCCTGCAGGGGCCCCAGTGCCTTTCAGCGGGGCAGTGGGACCCCCCCAAAGCCTGCAGTGCACAGCTGTACTGCAAGACTTGCTGAGGGTAGGGCAGCACAAGAACATCAACAGGGCCAAACTGGGTCAGATCCATGGTCCTAGCTCAGTGTCCTATCCCCAACAATGACAAGAGTAGATGCTATAGAGTGGGGAGCACTGAATAGGATCTCTCAAGCACCCTCGCCAGGCCTGCTCTCTGCCTGTGGCACTTTGGAGGGTGGAAACGTGACAGGTCTGGGCTGGACGGAAAGGGAACCTGTGGCTGGGTTGGGCAGGAGTTCAGGCCTTATGGCCCTGGGTCCCTCTGGGCCTCATTCCCTCCTAGAATGAGCCCCAGATTCTGAAGCTGCTGCACACCGCCAAAGCCAACTACTCGGTATTGAAGGTAGCGTAGAATGACCGCTTGTCCCAGAGCCACAGCCTCTTCCAGCTGCACATTAAGGGCTGCAAGACTAGGTGGGCCCTGCACTGGCCCTGTGAATGTGGGGCTGGGGCAGTGCTGGCGGGGGGGGGTCCTCTCTGGCAGGTCCTGTGTCAGCCCCTCCCTCTGCCACAGCTCTGCTGAGCCTAGTAGACCCAGTGGGTAGTGGGCAAGATGCAGCCAAAGGGCAAGCGTCTGTGGGAGACGCTGGCCATCAACGCCAGCCTTTCCATGCTGGGCCTGGTAATCCTGGTGCTGTTCAAGGTAAGGGAACCCCCAAGCCAGAACCACCCCATCAGGCTGGGGTCTTGCTGTATCCTGCCAGGTGGCAGGTGGGGCAGGCAGGCTTGGCACAGATTGCCAGCCTGGTCCATTCCGTTTAACAGATGTTGTCTGTGTATCTGGGGTGGTGCTAGGACCCTTGCTCCATCTTTCCCTCTGGCAGGAGCCCCCCATGCCTTAAAAACAGCTGTGACCCACTTCCTCCAGAACTTGCTGGGCTGCCAGTCCAACATGCATGGTAAACATAACATCACTGGAGGAGAACATCACCACATTGCTCAGCAGCCTGCATGTCACCACCACGATGCATGCTGGGGGAGAGCTGTCCCTATCCTACCCTCACTCTCTGCTGCTGCCTCCTCACCCCCTGTCTCTCATCTTTCAGGTGAATCAGGAATGACCTCCTATTCAATCCCCTGCCTAGCATCCACCATTATTGAGTGGGAGATGCCAGGCGAAACATGTCCAGCTGTTTTGTTCAATAGGCATTAACAGATCAATCATGCATGAATTTATCCAGCTCCCTGTTTTCCCTGGCTCCTCTCTCTGCTTCCACCAACCCCTGTGGCAATGAATGTTAACAGTGTGTTAACGCAGTGTGTTAACACGTGTTAACAGTGTGTTGTGTAAAAATCAATGCATTTTAAAGTCCTTGTTGGTTTAAAACCTGTCATCTCATTGCAGCAGGTGCCCCCTGGTTCTAGTCTTCTGGGGTGCGGGGAACAGCAGGTCCCTGGTTGCTTGGTCTGCCCGCTTCATGATGTTATAGACCTCCGTCCTTGACCCCCTCAAACTTCGTTCCAAATGGAAGAGTCTGAGCCTTTTTTTGTGGTCTCTCCTAGCTTTGGAACAATTTGGGCAGCTCCAAGATGCCCAAGGGGTAGGACATGGGACTGGCCAGCTGGAGACTTGGAGCTGGAAGGAAGACCTGTGAAGTAAAGAGGAGAGGAGGCAGCTGTGGGCTGGCACTTGGGTCCAGCACCTGCCTGGTGCACAGGACAGGGAGTCAGTGGGAGATGTGGCTGATGTGATGAGTGAGATTGTCCACGGAGTTAATCCGAAGTTCCATGGAAGGCAAGCTAAGCTTGCACCTTGTAGACTAACCAAAGTATGTATGTGTGGTTCTTCTCAATATTTAATGGAGACATTAGGTCACATCCTGTAGACAGATACTCCCATTTATTTACATAATATAGTAATATACAGTGTGGTGTGCATGTGTGCATTTCCACATGTATAGAGATAGATATAAAGTATAGCACAAACGTCTGTGAGCTGATGCATCATCCGCCCCTGAGGAAGTGAGCTGAACTTCTGAAAGCCTGTGTGTGTGTCTGTCTGCTCTTGTTATTCTACAAGGGGCAGATCTCCTGAAAGCGTGCGCGCGCGCGTGTGTGTGTGTGTGTGTGTGTGTGTGTGTGTGCGCGCGCGCGCGCGTGTCTGCTCTTGTTATTCTACAAGGGGCAGATCTCCTGAAAGCGCGCGCGCGTGTGTGTGTGTGTGTGTGTGTGTGTGCGCGTGTGTGTCTGCTCTTGTTATTCTACAAGGGGCAGATCTGCCCTGCCGGCCTTCTCCTGCTGAGAGGGCCCAGGGGGCTTTGCTGTGATCTTCCTAAATTTAGGACCTAGACGTGGGCAGGGAGGAGGAGGAGAATCCACCAACAAGGCTGAGAAGGCATGCAAACTTGCGTGAAAATGGACGTGTGGTCTGCATGCAGGCCTGGCCACTGGACTGCCATCATCACCCTCCAGGGACCTGAAGGCTGTGATCTACTCCCCTGTCAGGCGTCTCTTCTCCAGACTCAGTCCCGCTTGCTGTCTCAGCCTGTCCCGGCTCCTCAGACTTTTACTCGGTTCTGTCACTGCGCCAGACTGTTTCCAGTCGATCCGAGCGGCTCGAGTGTGGATCCCGCGGGCAGGCGCAGGAGTCCAGGGCAGGCTGACCGGAGCCAGAGAGTCGCGGCGAAGACCCTCCGGTTCATGCAGCCCTGGAGGCGC
>NW_005842558.1:473062-483872 GCF_000455745.1 Alligator sinensis | reverse complement strand
AGGCCAGAGGTGGGTCTGGGCAGCTCCAGGGAGGCTGCGCACACTGACTCCCCGGCCTGCGCCCCAGGCAGGTGCTGGGCCCGAGTGCCACCCCCGGCTGCCTCTGCTCCTCTTGTCTTCCTTCGGGCTCCGAGGCTCTGGCCGAGCAGCCCCACGGCCGGCCCCCTCGGCATGGCGGAGCTGTGCAGATGCCTCCCAAAGCAGCAGAGGCCAAAGAAGGCTCAGACGCTGTCACATGAAACGAGGCGGAGAGGGGAGAGGATCAAGGACTGTAACATTATGAAGGAGGTGGACCAAGTCCCAGAAGACCAGCGCCAGGGGACGCCTGCTGCAATGAGGAGGTGACGCACTCGAACTACTAAGAGAAAGGACTAACTTTACGCGGCGCACTGTTACCGTGTAGAACTCGTTGCCACAGGAGGGGATGGAGGCAAAGCAGAACTGGGGCCAACAAGAGGCTGGAGAAATAGGTAGCCATCAACAGATGGATCATCCATTGAACAGAGCAGCTGGACGTGCCATCTCTGGCTTCTCTTGCCCAACAACGGTGGATGCTGGGGAGAGGGTTGAACGGGAGGGAGATCATTCCTGGCTTGGCTGGGAGTGGGGAGGCAGTAGTGCAGGGGTGGGGTGGGGTAAGGGCAGTTCCCCCTCTGCCAGTGGTCACTATACTGGTGAGGGGTAGGCTGTTGAGCAGCTCATGGATGCTTTTCTCCAGTGGCGCTGTGTTTACAAATGTGAGCCTGTGGACCGGGTGGGGGCAGGTACCCCTATGCTCTCCACTTTTTGAGCCAGCCTCTCCCTCCTGTTGAGGACCTGCCCCATCCCCCAACTCCTGCCCCCCTTGCATGTTGGAACTGCTCCCTAGCAAGTTCTGGAGGAGGTGGGTCACTTTGCTGTTTTGGGAAGGCACGTGGGGCTCCTGCAGAGGGAGAGGTGAAGCAGGAGTCGGGACCCCATCCCAGACATGCATAGACAAAAGGGCTAGGCTGGCAGTCTGCCAAGCCTCCCTCCTCCCCCCCACCCCATGCCAGGTAGGATGCAGCAAGGCTTCAGCCTGATGGCATGGTTCTAGCATGGGGGTTCCCTTACCTTCCTGAGCAGCACCAGGATGACCAGGCCTGGTGTGGAGAGGCTGGTGTTGATGGCCTGCATGTCTCCTGCAACCACTCGCCCTTCAACTGTGATATGTTCAGACATTTGCTGCCAGGTGAGCTGGGCTCAGTATGGCTCTGGCAGAGGGAGGGGCTGACACAGGACTGGCAAGAGACAACCATCTCTTCCCCGCCAAGCTTGCTGGGCACTCCCAGCATTGCCCGAGTCCCATGGGTTGCAGTTCTCCCCCAGCTCCAGATCATGTTGTCACTGCCACAAGATCCTGGTCCTGAAGCAGCTCCCTGCCCAGCCCCACACCCTGCCAGTGCTGCTGGGGCTGGTCTCTATGCAAACCCTGGCTCCCTGCTGGCACAGCTGCCACTCTTGGTCTTCATGGAGACCAGCTGCCACATACAGGGAGGGGTGCTGGGAAGTGGAGTCCACCACAGGCCCAGTCTGGTACATGGGCCACACTTTGCCTGTGCCTGCTCTACAAGATCTGAGTAGCTTGCTGGCTCACGTCCTTTGATTACTTCCCCCTTGGCTATTCGGGGAGCCATGGCAGTAACCCTTTCCTGAAGTATGTGTAGCTTCTCCCTTTTTTTTTCTGCTTTTCTCTGTCAAAACGAGCCATTCGAGCTCCCTTGGGTGCAGAAGCTGAAAGAGGTGAACACCTTGACTCCTTAGTTTGCTGTTCTTATCCCCCTCACTGCACGTCTCATTTCAAAGAGGCCACTGCTGTCTTGGCCTTTTCACATTAGCACCTTGCTACCTCAACCTCCCACTGGAACTTACCTGCTCTCTTTCCCATCTCCTCAGAAAACCGCTGTAGATCTAATAACTGGCATTTTAGCTCCTCCTTTAGTTTCAACTTTTGCTATGGCTTAAACTTGAATGAAAGCCTGACCCACTTGCTTTTTCTAAATCTCTGCCCCTCCCCTCCCTGCTAGGCTGGGGTTCTCCTTATTTGCCTGACCCAGGCCTTCCTCTGCTCTTGTTTGGCCCAAGGGTCCTCTTTATTTTTCTGGGAAACAAGTCCTTTCTTGCGCATGGCTGTCCCTGCCAATGCAAAGGTTTGTGTTCCCATGCCTCGATGGGTTTGTTTGATGGAAAATGAGGTGACCTAAGGGTCCTAGAGCAAGCCCCAGTTCTAGCTGCCAGCAGCCTCCTCCCAGACCCTGTTGAAGTCTCATTTCTGCCCCTTTTAAACTAAGTGGGTCCTCCTGACTTGCTCAGGACACCTAGTCTTAAGTGGCTCTATCCACCCCTTGCACCACACCCATGCCTTGCAGAATTACTGTCAGATCAGTAATTGGTTAGTTCTTGGTCTTCTCTAGCCTCTGCCCCTTTCCTCTGGCTGCAAGCTTCCAGTCCTGGCCCACAGTTTCAGGTCTGGCTATCTCTGCTTCATCCCTGTCAGTTACTAGTAGAGGCAGTCCTCCAATTTTAAAACACAACTGGTTCCTGAAAATGGCTTAAGTCGAAACATTGCAACTCCAGAACCAATTTTCTCATAAGAAACAATATTATAAATGGAGGATTGGCCCAATTTACCCTATTTTCACCAAGAATACCCCAGAACTTTGTACTCGATCAATTATAGATGAGTAATATAGCTACATTTAATGTACTTGTATTGTAAAAGGCAGTCATGGATTTGGAAGGACTTCTTTGAGGTGATTTTTGCTGGATTTTTTTGAAGGGTTCTTGGCTGCAGGTTTTTCTGGAGTCTTGTGTGCTTTCTTAAAGGAGGTGTCCAAGGAAGCTTGGACAGATGTTCTCCAGGGAGATGAGTGACATGGCAAACTTGTTCACTGACATGGCGTCACATTGGATCAAGCGTGGTAAAGTCGAGACTGATGTCAGAAAGATGAAAGAGGATGTCAATTTATAAATGTTGTTGTAAGTGCAAAATGTTGCAACTCGAAACATTGTAAGTCGAGGACTCCCTGTATTTCTTGGCCTCTGGCCCCTGTGCCCCTTTGACTGGGGCTAGCACGCTCCCTTCTTTGGGCACTGAGGCCCCGGCCTGGTGTCTGCCTTTCCTGGGCTGCTGGGCCCCAGGCCCTTATTCTGCCTTTCTCAGGCTACAGGTTCTCTGACCCCCTTGGTCTCTGGCAGAGGTCCCTGATCTTTGGTCTTACTAGACCTTGTCCCTGCTTCTAGCCCAGCTGAGACCATGGGCCCCCTTGCCCTGCTTCAGCTCTGCTCTGGGACCTGAGCTTGTTTTGCCTCTGTTTTCTCCAGGCCCCCTAGTCTGATCTGGCTTGAGTTGCATTTGGCTGCAGTCCTTCCCTAAGCTGCCACCCTACAAGGCTCAAGCCCCCAGCCCCTGGCAAGGCTCCAGACGCTCTTGTGCCTCCCAGCAGAGCTGGGACCTCCATACCACCCCTGCTAGTCCCAAACACACACTGCCAGTTGTAAGCCATAACAAAGTTAACCTGCTCTAGGTATAGCCAGCAACAGCAGTAGTTCACTGTGTCACAGCAAGGCTTCTCCTCTGGGGTTGTGTTCCCTTGAAAGGCACCAGTGTTGTGCTGACAGCTCTGAAGTCAGCCTGGCATCTTCCTGGCTTGGAGCTGCTCATGCAGTGGCTTGCAGGGCTACACTCCCTCCATGGCTCAGGCTCATGGCCTATATACTACCTAAGCCCTGCCCTCTCCCTAACCATGGCAGTTCTTCCTTGGGGCCTAATGATAGGCTGCAAGGTGACTTAGGAGGCTGCTAGAGCAGTAGTTCTGCTGCTCAAGCTAGGCTTTGCCCTGTTGGTTTGTTGAAGGCTGTCAGACCTGCAGTAAGCAGTCATAGCTTCTGGTCTCCAGCTGCCTATTCCCTTGTAGCCAGCTAGGTAGAGAGCTCCTGGCTGATGGCAGGTGCAACCCTTTACTGCAGGGGTGGACAAAATTATGGCCCATGGGCCACAGCTGGACCACTGAGGGGTTTTCTGTCCCACGGTGGGTCCCTTGGTCCTGCCCAGCTCAAGCATGTGGGTCAGGCTAAGCTGTGGTGCATATGGCCCATTCTGCCACCCCTGGACATATGCCGCCCCCCCCCAGCTCTACTGCATAGCGGGTAGATTCCACTTTTTGGCAGCCCCAGTAGCAGCTCCTTCTGGCTGCTGCCACCAGAGCCATCCCTGCTGCCCTGCACCCACTGCTGGGGGTGGTACCCTCATGGGCAGGGCAAGTGGGATCGGGCTGAGGAGCAGCATCCAGTAGTGAGACGGATGGACAGGACCAAAGAGACCCCAAGATCTTGGGTCAGTGACAGCGTGGGGCCTGGGGCAGAACTGAAATCCACTGCAAGCACACCCCTACAACTGGCACAGGTTCTGTGACGGGCATGTAGGGAACGGATCACGGCTCAGCCCTGGCCCTGCACTATCCTGGCCCCAAGAACCTGGCCCTGGACACAGCTTCCTGGATGCCTGCAGCTCCTGGCTTGTCTCTATGGAGACCCTGGGATTGCGGGGCAGTGACAGCACGGGTCCAGGGCAGAGCCCCAGCTCTGCAGGCAGAGACATGCTGGGAGTACATTGCAGCCTCACCCCTGCCCACATACCATCACCAGCCTGCAATTCTGGGTTGTCCATGGAGACTGACTGAGACCCATGCAGGTAGGGAGCTTGGCCACATGGCTGGGATGGGGCTGCAGGCCAATGAGCGAGACGGGCAGATAGGGCTGGGGAGACCCTGGGATCTGGGGGTGGGGACTGTGGGACCGGGGTCAGAGCAGAGCTGTGATCTGCTCCCTGTGTACCTCTGCCCTTGGATCCGGTGCCTGTTTGCAGGGGTATGCGGGCACCAGATGGAGGCTGACCCCAGCCCCATGCTGTCACCACTGTGCAGCCCTGCCCTAATGTACTGGTCTTGCTCCTGAATGCTGTTTCCCAGCCGTCTGTCTGCAGCCCCATCCCACATAGGGAGTTTTGGTGAGTTGTTGCGGCAGAGGTGCTGATCCTGCTTGTGATACTCCACAAAACACCCTCTGTGGCCCGTGGACCCAAATAATTGCCTACCCCTGCTTTCCCCTAATGGGCCTCTCCCCTGCCTGGCCAGCAGGGCTTTGCCGTTGCCTGTTTCTCTAGTTGTTGTAGTTTTTCTTCTTAAAGTAACAGGAGCCTCAGGCTCTCTGTGTCTGTCCCCCCCAACACACACACCTTCTTGTCTGTCACACAGCTATGGTTGGGGAGGGGTGGCAGCTTGCAGGGCTTATCATTACCATACTAGTACTTCCAATACAGATCCTGCTGTCTTGGACTTGGCAGCTGCCTCCTGGCAGGGTCCCTTCTGACCCAAATTGTAGTCTTATTTCCGGGGAGGGGTCTGCCTTCTATGTTCATGAGTGATTTCCTCTCCTCCCATATCTTGTCCCACCAAGCAATCTCGGGGCCCCATTTTCCCACACTCTGGAAGACCTGATCATTTCATCTCCACGGCCTTCCTTCCAGTCCTAGAGGCCTACCTCCAAGCTCCCGCTTGGTTCAAGTCTTCAGTGCATCTTCAGCAGACTTCCCAGTTTTGAACTCCAGCCTCCCACAGTCATTGGGTCTTCCCCCAGCTCCTTTCTGTAGGTCTACAAAAGTAATCCCTCCCACTCTGGCTGTGAACAGTGTCTGAACAGTTCATCGCTTGGTGTTTTCTGGAAGGTTACTTATCAATATCATCCCCTTTCTCTCAGGATCTTCTATTTCTTGCCCCTTTACCTTTTGAAAGGGGTGGATGTTTCTTCTCCTCACCTTGGCCTGAGCTTGCCTTGCTTTGTAGGGCTCTTGGTTCTGTGCCTGGGGTTTCTTCCTCCGGCACCAACTTGGAAACTCTCACTCTGGGTTTTCCTGAATTTCTGCTGCTATTTCCCCTTCTAGTTGCTCTAGTCTTGGCACCATTTTTGCCTTGCTCTGTCTTCTGTGACAGCAACTCAGACTGGCTCCTTTATTCGGGGTGCCTGGTGCTATTTCTTCAGCCAGCTCCCCTACATCTGCAATCATTGATGTCCCCTCCAGTTACCTATTACAGTATTTCCCCACGGGCGCGTGTTTGCTGCGGACCCCTCTTTTTTCGAGGCCTCTTCATGCATTTGCCCTGAAAACTCCTACTTCTGCATCTTTACCTTCATCCCCTTTCTTTACCACCACTATAGTCTCAGCTGCAACCTCCCTTTTGCATAGCCTCTCAAGGCAGGGCTGCAGTAGGTAAGCTGGGCCACCTGCACTCCTTCTCTGACCATCCAAAACACTGCTCCTGCAGCCTCCTCCCTGATCTCAGCATCTCTTCCTTCTGTTCAGGGTGGCTCAGCACATAGGACAGTTTTGGCAGGGATGAGTAGTGCTCCTGCCCAATGTCTTGGCTTGGTCCTTTTCCCAGCAGGCTGTGGCCTCTCTTTCCTGAGCCCTTCCCAGATCAGCCTCTAAGTGCCGCACTTGGTTTTTCACCACTGCAGTCTGTCTTTGTACTGGCTCGTGAGCTGTCAACTCCCTACTCAGTTCTCCAGTCTTTTTTTCATGGGCTGTCCCCTCTGGTTCTTCCAACTTCTGGTCAAGGTGTCCTATCCTTCGCCTGTCTTTCACCTCCAGACGTTCAGTCATGCCTTAAGCTCTGTAAGATCCCTGAGTGTCTTGGCTGCACTTCGACCCCTTCAGTCTGCCAAATGGCTGCTCTTGCAGCCTGTAGCTGTGCTTGGGTTTCACCTAAAAGTTCCCTCAAAGTTGCCTCCCATTCCAGTAAACTGTTTTGGTATTCAGTGCCAGCATCTCTATGCTCTTTCAGTGGTACTTCTAGCAGAGATGTGTGCTCCTTCAACCTGGCTGTCTGAGAGGACCCCTCACCCCTGACACTCACAGGCACAGCATTGTAGCCCTTGATGCACAGCTGGAAGATGCTGTGGCTCTGGGATAAGCAGTCATTTTGCATAGTCTTCACCACACCAGTTGCCCCTGACTGTGTGCAGGAGCTTCAGCACCTGGGGTCTGTTCCAGGAGGGAGTGAGGCCTGACTGACACACCGGATCTCTGGATTGGGGGCCTGGTCTGAGCACCCCACCAATAGGTCACGCAGGCCTTCATTGTAGATCTCGAGGAAGCTTGCCGACACGCTATACTGCAGGGGGGCACAGACATGCACAATCAGCCAGTGCTGGGGCTGTGGGGGCAGCAGGCTGGGACAGATGGGCACAGAAACTCACCTCCCAGCCTTTGGGCTCCGGCTCCCGTGTGCCCTGGAAGACCTGGCGCATGGCTTGGGGAATCATGCCCAGGGTCTCCTGGTCCAGGTTGTCTGGCCCCTCCATGGAATAGGTCTTCCCACTGCCCGTCTGTCCATAGGCAAAGATGCACACGTGGTAACCATCCAGTGCTGACTGCAGAGGGGAGCAGGGGAGAGGGGTTATGAGGTGAACAGCCCCCTCCTCCCACAGCCTGGCCCAGCCCAACTCATACCTGCACTAGCTGTGCAAGCTCTTCAAACACTTCTGCCTGGGAGCAGGCTGGGGGGAACACGGTCGAAGCTGAAGTCGTACCTCGCATTGCCTTTATAGCTGCACCCGGTGTGGGACTGAAGATTGCATGGAGCAAGAGGGAGCAGCAAGGGGGCCTTATTCTTTGACCCCCACTCCATAGCCCAGAGAGTACCCATGGGGCTGGAAGCCTGCTTCCCTTGTCCAATGTCCTCCCAGTGGTGGTGTATGTACATATGTCTATGGATGGGGTCAGGACAGGGGGTCAGCATGGTCCATGCCCTCCACTTGCATTTTGGAGCTGCTTCTCAATAAGTTCTGGAGGAAGGGGGTCAACTTCCTGTTCCTATAGGACACATGGGGCTCCTACAGAGGGAGAGATGGAGCAAGGTTAGGGCCCCAGCCCAGACCTGGATGGATAGAAGGACAGTGTCTGCAGGGACATGGGCTAAACTGGCAGTCTGTGCCAAACCTGCCCCTCTCACCCCCTCTGCCAGGCAGGATGCAGCAAGACCCAGCCTGATGGGGTGGTTCTGGCCTAGGGATTCCCTTACCTTCTTGGACAGCACCAGGATTACCAGGCCCAACATGAACAGGCTAGAGCTGATGGCTTGTGTCCAGGGGAAGCCTCTCTCCAGTGCTGAATAGAGTGGAAGAAGCACTTCTCTGAACTGCAAGTGCCCCCTCCTGTTAATACAGCCCAGGAGGCACTTGCCTTTTGTTTAAACAAACAAACAAAGAGCACGTTGCTGCTTCATTCAACTTATGATCTGTAGTCATGCCCAGGTCCTTCTCTTCAATGCTGTCTGTGGCCGGGTGGGGGTGAATAATGAAATCTCGCGCCCTGGGGCTTGCCTGCCACACTTTGGAATGATGGAAGAATAAGAAGTCAATTCCCCAAAGAGAGTGAGTGTAGTAAATCACCCCAGAAGCAGGATAAAAAAAAAAAAAATTGGTTTATTAGCAACTTCCCCACAGGTTGTGGAGCACCCTGGCTGTGCTCACAGCTTGTGGTCTTCCTTTTCTCCACCCCTGGGCAGCCCACTCCCACAAGTCAGTCGGCTCCACTCCAGTCCCACTCACTCTCTCTTTCCTGCGGTACCTTTCTCCATGGGACCTTCTCTCAGCCAGTAAGTTTCTCCTCTCTTTCTCACCTCCTTACTTTACCGGTCACTGTGGTTACCTACACCCAGGCAGCCAGTCTTATCCGCAAGCTGCTCCAGAGCTGGGTCTGCTGCTCCTGGCATCCCTGCTTAATCTCTCCATGCGGTGCCCCAGGGGCAAAAGAAAACCCCTTGCTGTAGATGTATGTAGCTGCTGGCTCCTAATCAGTTAATATTCACCCCAGGTGCAACCCCCTTCCCAACTGTGTTTTATTAAGTAATTAACTTTGCCTGTCCCTGACCTGACTACTTGCAACTTAGTAACATCAAAGGAACAGGGTTGTCTTTGCCCTGCTACACTGTCTCTTGGCCAGTCATTTCTTGCTCTCTCTTTGTGCACATGGCTATTTCTTCCCAGGTGCAGGCCTCTGCCCTTGTCCCTGTTGAATCCCATCTGATTGATTGTGGACCATTTTTTTTCCAGTCTATCCAGGTTATTCTGGATCTCAGCCCTGCCCTGCAGAGTGTTCACAACTCCACCCAGCTTGTCAGCCACAGATTTGCTAAGCATGCACTGAAAAACTCCTCCCTACTAGACATTGAGGCATCGAGGACAATGATTCAACCAGTTACGTATCTCCTTACAGTGTTGGCTACAAATGTCCAACTCGGGATCCTTAAAATTCTGGTTTATTAGGCAGATTGAAACACTGTAATGAAGTCAAATCATAAACCTTGGGGCTGGTCCCCCCCCCACACACACAGAAGCGAGCTACAAGAGTCAGGTATACATATCCCATAGGCGCTGCAGTCTGCTGTCAATGGCCAGTCAAGGCTTCTTCCAGCATGGTGTTATCTTCCAGAAGGGGGTCGCTGGCTGGTCCTTCTGGCTGGACAGGTCGGGTGCTGGTCAAGTTGGAGATCAAGAGAGCGCCCCTGAGGGTCACTTTTCACTGCTTTTTATCTGTCCTTGGCAGACTTTGGTGACTCCCCAGTTTTCAGGTTTGTCCAATCCAGGGGTCGTTGACCCTCGTGGGACTTCCCCCTCAGTGGCTACTGGATGGCATCTGTCAGCCCCAGGGGTCATCTGCATGTACGTGCAGGTTTGGGAGTCAGTTGATGAATTTTGAATAGGGCTCTGGGAGTGGTCAACCTGGACATATTCAGCCCAAAAGTTGGTCCCCGGCGTTGGTTAACTCAGACCGGGGCTTCTAGCCCTTGAACAGTGAAGTTTAGAGATTCCCAGTTGTTTAGAGATTCCCAGTTGCTACATTGTCTCCTATTGATTTCTTCCATTGGTTGAGCTGTGGTTTTCCTAGGTGTTAATAGCCACCTGCTACTGTTACGCATTCAATCACTGATTCACTCCCTCTTTCAGGGGCCTGCCTGATATAGGGAAGCAGTGGTTTGATTCCTGCCCTTGTTAACATTGTTACAATGTATAACTTACTTCTCAAACTAAACACATCTAGTAAAAAGGTGAGGAGTATAAAATATAAACTCCAAGAGTAATGCCATGGCACACAAATAGATAAAAATACCGAAATACAAGGGGAGATGCAAAATACACACATACAAACTTTAAAACACAATTCCTTATCTTATAGTGAAAGAAAGAGGAAGGAAGAAAAGGTAGAAGAAGAGAAACATATCCAAAGAGGGGAGAGCAAATGCAGGCAAGAGGAAAAGGGGGCTTTCTGCTACAACAGGACTTTGAGTCTAGTCTGTAATCCCGTATCTTGGGAATGAGAATGTAGTGGGAGATGGTGTCAAAAGCCTTGCTAAAGTCAAGGTGCATCGTATCCACTGCGCTCCCCCATTTGCAGAGCCTGTCACCACCTTAGAACTTGGGTTGGTCAGGCATGACTTGGTCTTGGCGAATACTGGCTTTCCTTGAAAACTTGTTCTCCTTCCGGTGGAAAGACCTGCTCCACCATCATCCCAGGTCCTGAGGTCAAGCCAAATGGTCGGTAATTCCCTGGATCCTCCTCCTTCCCCTTTTTTTAAAGATAGGCCCTATATTAGACAACAGCTCTGACTTTACCTCGGCCAATTCCTTCAACACCCTCAGGTACATCCCTTCCGCTCCCCCTATCCCCCAATTGAAAGCATCCAGTGTCTCTGCACAATCCTTAAGGTGTTCTACCATTACTCTGGGCTGA